>NW_028225182.1:47709209-47712314 GCF_052327205.1 Somniosus microcephalus | reverse complement strand
TGTCTTGTAACTGCCTGCTTTCTGTGTCTTTTCCCTTCCCCCAGTCCTCATGTATTATGTATTGGAATGTGCTGGAACTGGTTGTGTGCAGGGCTCCGCCCATACCTGGCTCCTTTGTAATCTAACTTCAGTCCGGCATCAGCCTCCTGAAGGTAGACATCTCTCTATTTTACGTGTTATGTTCTGAGTTAATAAAAGCCTTACTTTTGTTCTGCTAACTTCGAGTCTCGGAATAATTGAGGCACATCAATTTTATTAACTCAATTTTCAACACTATGGATCAACTCCTGAAACCCGAACGTTTGGATTTGGATCAACATGCTCCGGACGCATCAGCACGCTTCGGACACTGGTTTGACTGTATGGAATTCTTCCTGGACAATTCCGCAGCCGTCAAAGACGCTACGGACACTGCGAAGATGAGACTCGGAATGCTATGGAATTGGGTAAGCCACCGGGTTTACCCCCTCATCCAAGACGCCGATACGTACCTGGCCACCTGCAACACCTTAAAGGCACATTACCAGCAGCCTACGAATGAGGTGTATGCTAGGCATCTACTCGCTACTCGCGCACAGCGACCTGGGGAATCGGTGGAGGAGTTCCTAAGCATCCTGAAAAAGCTTGGCAAGGACTGTAAGTGCCGAGATGTAAAAGCCGCAGTGTACACCGACGAGCTTGTTCGCGATGCCTTTATCACAGGCCTCAGCTCCACTCACATCTGGCAAAGACTGCTGGAAAAAACGGGGTTGGACCTGAAACAGGCTGTGGACACCGCGCGGTCCCTGGAGATGGCCCAGAGAAACTCGGACGCCTACTCTTCAGCCCGCGCCGCCCACGCCGCCACGTGTGCGCCGAGGGCGCCGCCATCTTGGAAGGCATCTTCCCCGCCCGGCAGCCCGACACCGGCGGGGCCCAGCTCTCCCCCCAGAAGCCCTACGACAGCCGCGACGCGTCAAGGACCCAACTGCTACTTCTGCGGGCAGCCAAAGCACACCAGAAATCTGTGCCCGGCGAAAGGCACCACCTGCTTTAAGTGCGGTAAGAAGGGGCACTTCGGGAAGGTGTGCAGAGGGAACCCCGCCGGAAAACCAACCGCCGGAAAACCCGCCACCGCCGCGTGTGTGCCGTGGGAGCGGCCATCTTGGACGCCATCTTGCCCGACCTCGTGGGGTCCGCCATCTTATGAGCAGACAGCGTGGACGCCATCTTGTCTCGATCAGGGCCCTACAGTGGCATCGGTCACAGTGGACCAGACCAGGCCGCATCCGCTATCCAAATCAATGGTGGACATCGAGGTAAACGGGTGCCGGGTTAAATGCTTAATTGACAGTGGAAGCACGGAGAGTTTTATCCACCCTGAACTGGCACAACAACTCTCCCTAAAGGTGGTCCCTGCTCAGGGTACCATCTCTATGGCCGATAAAACCCAGACATCGACCATTCTGGGTTACTGCACGGTACAATTGTGCGTTAACGGAACTGTGTATGATAATTTTAAAGTATTAATCATGAAGAATCTATGTGCGAGCGTGATCTTGGGTTTGGATTTCCAGTGCAACCACCAAAGCATCACGCTCAAGTACGGTGGGTCCCAGCCGCCCCTCACAGTGTGTGGTCTGGCTACCCTGAAGGTAAAGCCGCCAACGCTATTCGCGAACCTTACCCCTAACTGCCGGCCAATAGCGACCAAAAGCAGGAGGTACAGCTGGGAGGACAGGCGGTTTATCGCGACCGAGGTAGACAGGCTCCTGAAAGAGCGCATTATTGAACACAGCAACAGCCCGTGGCGCGCCCAAGTGGTAGTGGTAAGGGGTAGCGAGAAGAAACGGATGGTGATCGACTATAGTCAAACGATCAACAGGTACACCCTACTAGACGCCTACCCGCTACCCCGCATATCAGAAATGGTGAACCAAATCGCCCAATACCGGGTGTTCTCCACCATCGACCTCAAGTCAGCGTACCACCAGCTCCCTATCAGACCAGAGGACCGCCCGTACACCGCCTTCGAGGCGAACGGACGCCTCTACCAATTCCTCAGAGTCCCCTTTGGGGTGACGAACGGGGTCTCGGTCTTTCAGAGGGAGATGGATCGCATGGTCGATGACCACCACTTGCAGGCAACCTTCCCCTACCTCGACAACGTCACCATCTGCGGTCACAACCAGCAGGATCACGACTCGAACCTCGAGAGGTTCCTGAAAACCGCACAAAAACTCAACCTCACCTATAACGAGGACAAGTGCGTTTTCAACACCACGCGCCTCTGCATACTGGGCAGCGTGGTGGAGAATGGGGAAATCGGACCAGACCCCGACCGATTGCGCCCCCTACGGGAGCTGCCCCTGCCCAACACTCCCAAAGCCCTGAAAAGGTGCCTGGGGTTATTTTCTTACTATTCCCAATGGGTCCCCAACTACTCCGACAAAGCCCGCCCCCTCTTGAAAGCATCCTCTTTTCCGCTCTCTGCTGAGGCCCATGCCGCCTTCAAAAGCATTAAGCAGGATATTGAGCGGGCCACGCTACAGGCAGTGGACGAGAACACTCCATTTCAAGTGGAAAGTGATGCGTCCGACTTCGCCTTGGCGGCCACCCTCAACCAGGCGGGGCGGCCCGTAGCTTTCTTCTCGAGGACCCTCCAAGGCCCCGAGATCAGACACTCCTCCGTGGAAAAGGAGGCCCAAGCCATCGTGGAGGCAGTGCGCCACTGGCGCCACTACCTAGCCGGCAAACGCTTCACCCTACTTACCGACCAGCGATCGGTAGCGTTTATGTTCAACAATAAACAGAGGGGGAAGATTAAAAATGATAAGATTCTTAGGTGGCGGATCGAGCTCTCCACTTTCGAGTACGACATCATTTACCGGCCAGGGGCCCTTAACGAATCCCCTGACGCCCTCTCACGAGGGATGTGTGCCAGCGCCACCGAGGATCGGCTACAGACCCTCCACAACGACCTCTGCCACCCAGGGGTCACGCGGCTGTTCCACTTCATAAAGTCCCGTAACTTACCCTACTCGATTGAGGAAGTTCGGTCTCTGACCAGGAACTGCCGCACTTGCGCTGAGTGCAAGCCTCGGTTCTACCGCCCAGATAGAGCCC
>NW_028225182.1:47571709-47704209 GCF_052327205.1 Somniosus microcephalus | reverse complement strand
ATTGCAATCGAAAGATAACATCAGCAAGCGTACAGTTGGAACCAATTCTACTTACGTTAGTTGGTCTGGGTTTATTCTGTAGTAAAACAATATTCTTACAATCGCCACAGGGTGGCCTCCAGTTAAAGACACGTGCAGAGCAAGCGCACACTTAGAACGTCCTGAGATTAAAGTGTTCTGGTGTCCCCCCCGGAGAGGGTAGACCGCGCCCCCCCCCCCCCCCCGGGACCTCATTGTCCCAGCAGCTCATGTCTCTGCAAGACCGGAGGCCGACAATCCCGCCCGCCCGACTGTGCCCGACAGATGTTGGCGCCGGGAGAGTGGGGGGCCCTCCATCGCACCTCTCAGAATAGCCACTTTTTCGTGTCGTTTCCCAGTCCTTCTTCGGCCGCCCGCTGCTCGCCACCTGAAAGGCAGATGTCATACATAACAACTATGTGAGTTCTGGTACTCTGCGTGCAAAGGCCACAGCAAATAATTAGGAAAGCTAATAAAATGTTATCGTTTGTTGCGAGGGGAATTGAATACAAAAGTAGGGAGGTTATGCTTCAGTTACACAGGGCATTGGTGAGATCACATCTGGAGTACTGTGTACAGTATTGGTCTCCTTATTTAAGGAAGGATGTAAATGCATTGGAAGCAACTCAGAGAAGGGGGTCGATTTTCCCGAAGCTGTCGGGAAGAAGGCGGGAATACAACTTTCGGGTTTTTGATCCGCCTACTTCGACGTCCGGCCAGTCCACGTGATTTTCCCTTGATTGACCTTGTCCAGCCCGCCCAGCGGGCTCAGCAGGCCAATTAAGGGCCACCCGGCAACAGGTGACGTCACAGACTGAAATTTAATCTGTCAAGAGTTCTTTGACAGATGAAATATCAGCATTTCACAGCTGTTTGAAGCTGTGAAACACTGACAGTCTGAGTTCTAAGCTGAGTCCTTCTGCACAGACTCAGTTAGAACTCTCAGCAGCACTCAAAGCTGAAGGCTGTCACTTTTCACAGATCGCAGCCGTTCAGCTTTAAGTGCCGGCTGAGTGATGGGCTCCCGACGGCTACAGGAAGAAAGGCTGTTAAGGTAAGTACAGGTAAGTAAAAGTTCTTTACATACTTTAGATACACCAAACACACTTACCTTTACACTCATGCACCCATCACTCACCTGAGCACCGACATCGCGACCCCTCCAACTCCTTCAACCCGACGGCCCGCCTGCTCTAACCTGACGTGGTTTGGAGCCGTCGGGAATCCCACACGAAACCCCTCAAAATAGGGATTAGGCTAAAAATTGCCTGTTAACTACCTGTTAACAGGCAGTTAATTGGCCCTAATCCCTTCCCGCCTGGTGTCAGCGGGTCCCAGTGCGGGGCGGGTACCCACCGCCCCTGAAAGTTGCGTGGGGCGGAGTTTTGGGCGGGATGGTGTCGGGATTTCCCCCCCCCCCACATGCCTGAAACCCCGCCTGACGGCTCTAGGAAAATCTAGCCCAAGGTTTACTAGACTAATACCTGGAATGGGCGGGTTGTCTTATTAGGAAAGGTTGGACAGGCTAGGCTTGTATCCGCTGGAGTTTAGAAGAGTAAGGGGTGACTTGATTGAAACATATAAGATCCTGAGGGGGTCTGGACAGGGTGGATGTGGAGAGGATGTTTCCTCTTGTGGGGGAATCTAGAACTAGGGGTCACTGTTTAAAAATAAGGGGTCGCCCATTTAAGACAGAGATGAGGAGAAATTTTTCCTCACAGAGGGTCGTGAGTCTTTGGAACTCTCTTCCTCAGAGGGCGGTGGAAGCAGAGTCTTTGAATATTTTTAAGGCAGAGGTAGATAGATTCTTGGTGAGCAAGGGGTGAAAGGTTATCGGGGGGTAGGCGGGAATGTGGAGTAATCAGATCGGCCATGATCTTATTGAATGGCGGAGCAGGCTCGAGGGGCCGAGTGGCCGACTCCTGCTCCTAATTCGCATGTACGTACGTAAATCCTCACCTCAGAAACATCTGGCGTGCTTACAGAAACAATAAACCTGTTACATTTAGCAGGAGCAATCTATGTTTAGCTTCAAGGATATTGCACGGAATGACAATCGAATTTACGGCCCAACCGGTCTATGCCGGAGTTTATACTCGGAGGCCCCGTCTGCTCTCTCAGGTGGACGTAAAAGATCCCGCAGCCACTATTTCGAAGAAGTGCGGGGGGGCAGCGGGGGGGTCCGCCCCGGTGTCCTGGGGCCAATATTGATCCCTCAATCAACATCACTAAAAACGGATTGGCCCAGAAATTCGGGTCGGGGGCTTCTCGCGGGTACAAGCCCCCTGACCTGCACTTACCTAGTGCGTCAGCCGTTGAGCTGTGGGCCCGCGTGGGATTCCGATCCTGGGCCTCCTCCAACTGCCGGCGCGCGGTGCTTGTGTATCCCAGGGGCGCAGTTAGTTCGAAGCGTCCCCTGGGATCACGTGGGCCATGGAGAGCCAATGGTAGCAGGGAAAGCTTCATTCATAAGTTTGACAGGAAGAGCTGTCAAACCTATCAATACTATAAGCCCCAAAAATCACTAAAACCTCAAATATTTTTTTTTAAAACATCACATTTTTAAAATAACTATAAATTACATAAAATAACTATTTTAAACAATAATTTAAATTTATGAAAAAATTAATTACATTTTCTAATGGGGCTAAAAATAAACTTACCTTTCTTTAAAGTATTTAAAAATAATAAACCTGTGGAAAAAATATTTTAATTTTAATTAATTCACCACTTGCCTTGTTAAAAGCAGGCCTTGCTCCTGCTTTTTACATGTGTAGCTCCTGGAGACTTACCCTCCCGGAGAAACCTGCATAAAAAATGGAAGTTCCAGGCGCGCTGCGCGCTGCCTCTCCGGCGCACGCGTTCGACCTCTGAACCCCTTCCTTTAAGGGAACGGAAGTTCCGGTTTCCCGCGCATGCGCAGTGCATGCACGAAACCGGCACTTCCGTTGGGCCGATGGGTGAGTACCCCGTGCGGACTCACCCGTGGGGACCCGAAGTTCTGGGCCATTATCTGGGTCATTATCACATTGCTGTTTATGGGAGCTTGCTGTGCGCAAATTGGCTGCCGCGTTTGCCACATTACAACAGTGACTGCGCCTCAAAAAAGGGCTGGAAAAGGGCTTTGGGACGTCCCAAGGTTGTGAAAGGCGCTGTAGAAATGGGAGTCTTTCTCCCTTTTTCTTTACGAGGGAGCTGGATAAACAGACGAGGGGGAAAGGAATAGAAGGTTATGCTGATGAGGTGAGATGAAGAGGGGTGGGAGGAGGCTCGCGTGTAGCGCAAACACCGGTAAGGACCAGTTGGGCTGAATGATCCGTTTTGGTGCTGTACATTCGATGGCATTCCGTAAAGGGACGGATGATCGGAACTTGGATTCAGGAGATGTGTGAAACAGGTGCGTCCGTCAAGGCACTGCCATCCCATTAAAAAACTCTTACCTCCTCTTTTCAAGGCAAAATAAATGGCGATCGACATCATGGTCATCACGAGCCCCACCAAGACCACAGCCACCACGATGTTGGTCGCGCCGTCGTCTCCTGCAGGCTCCGAGAGGTCAGGCGTGACTCCTTTCTCGAGAGTCAAGTTCCCCCAGGAGTTTCGAGAAGATGCTGAGGACCTCAGAGTCACCGGCACCTCGGACCCTGAAATGGCAGAGGTCACATCGTTGTCCCTGAGGTTTCTTTCAGGCCCCTGTCCTCCCCTCATTTTCTTTCCCCCTCCAGACGCAGACTCACGGAGCATAGGGGCTGCTCCATGGTGCCAACACTCCCCGAGTGGACATTCACCATGTGCGAGTCGAGGTCATAGAGTTATACAGCACAGAAAGAGGCTCTTCAGCCCATCGTGTCCGTGCCGGCCATCAAGCCCTGTCTATTCTAATCCCATTTTCCAGCACCTGGTCCGTAGTCTTGTTTGCTATGGCATTTCAAGTGCTCATCTAAATGCTTCTTGAATGTTGTGAGGGTTCCTGCCTCTACCACCCTTTCAGGCAGTGAGTTCCAGATTCCAACCACCCTCTGGGTGAAAAAGTTTTCCCTCAAATCCCCTCTAAACCTCCTGCCCCTTACCTTGAAACTATGCCCCCCTGGTTATTGACCCCTCTACTAAGGGGGAAAAGTTCCTTTCTATCTACCCTATCTATGCCCCTCATAATTGTGTACACCTCAATCAGGTCCCCCCTCAGCCTTCTCTGCTCTAAGGAAAACAACCCCAGCCTGTCCAGTCTCTCTTCATAGCTGAAGCGCTCCAGCCCAGGTAACATCCTGGTGAATCTCCTCTGCACCCTCTCCAATGCAATCACATCCTTCTTATAGTGTGGCGACCAGAACTGCACACAGTATTCCAGCTGTGGCCTAACTAGCGTTTTGTACAGCTCCATCATAACCTCCCTGCTCTTATATTCTATGCCTCGGCTAATGAAGGCAAGTATCCCATATGCCTTTTTAACCACCTTATCTACCTGTCCTGCTGCCTTCAGGGATCAATGTACATGCACACCAAGGTCCCTCTGATCCTCTGTCCTTCCTAGGGTCCTACCATTCATTGTGTATTCCCTTGCCTTGTTAGTCCTCCCAAAATGCATCACCTCACACTTTTCAGGGTTAAATTCCATTTGCCACTCCTCTGCCCATCTAACCATCCCGTCATCGGACATGAGGTGGGGAGAGTTTGTCGACAGCTTGAGCTCGGGTTAGGGGTGGGGTGGTTGCAACACACTCAAGACCCATCCCGTCTTCAGCCGACACCAACATGGACAGCGAACCCTCGCAGGATATATTTCCAGTCCAGCGTAATCGTGCCCTTGTACACCAGTAACTGAAAGCAAACATGCAGGTGCAGCAAGCAGTTAGGAAGGCAAATGGTATAAGAACATAAGAAATAGGAGCAGGAGTAGGCCAATCGGCCCCTCGAGCCTGCTCCGCCATTCAATAAGATCATGGCTGATCTGATCCTAACCGCCAATCCACTATCACAGAACCATCTCCTGAATCTAACAGAATTAGACACACGAAATAGGAGCAGGATCAGGCTACACGGCCCCTGGGCCCGCTCCGCTACCCACAGGGCCATGACTCATGTCCAAATTCCTGCCCGCTCCCCGTAACCCTTAATTCCCTTTACTTCTAGGAAACTGTCTATTTCTGTTTTAAATTTATGTAATGATGTAGCTTCTACAGCTTTTTGGGGCAGCATATTCCATGGACCTACCACCCTCTGAGTGAAGTAGTTCCTCCTCATCTCAGTTTTGAAAGAGCAGCCCCTTATTCTAAGACTATGCCCCCTAGTTCTAGTTTCACCCATCATCGGGAACATCCTCCCCGCATCCACCCGATCCAACCCCTTCACAATCTTATATGTTTCAATAAGATCGCCTCTCATTCTTCTGAACTCCAATGAGTAGAGTCCCAATCTACTCAACCTCTCCTCATATGTCCATCCCCTCATCCCCGGGATTAACCGAGTGAACCTTCTTTGTACTGACTCGAGAGCAAGTATGTCCTTTCTTAAGTATGGACACCAAAACTGTACGTAGTATTCCAGATGCGGTCTCACCAATACCTTGTACAACTGAAGCAATACCTCCCTATTTTTATATTCTATCCCCCTAGCAATGAAAGCCAACATTCCATTGGCCTTCTTAATCACTTGCTGCATCTGTATACTAACCTTTTGAGTTTCGTGCACCAGGACCCCCAGATCCCTTTGTACTTCAATACTTTCCAGTTTCTTGCCATTAAGATAATAACTTGCTCTACGATTTTTCCTGCCAAAGTGCATAACCTCACACTTTCCAGTATTGTATTCCATCTGCCAAATCTCTGCCCACTTACTTAGCCTGTCTATGTCCCCTTGCAGGTTTTTTATGTCCTCCTCACTCACTACTTTCCCTCCCATATTCGTATCATCTGCAAACTTTGATATGTTACACTCGGTCCCCTCCTCCAAATCGTTAATATAGATTGTAAAGAGTTGGGGACCCAGCACTGACCCCTGCGGAACACCACTAGTTACTGATTGCCAGTCTGAGAATGAACCATTTATCCCAACTCTCTGCCTTCTGTTAGATAGCCAATCCTCTATCCATGCCAGAATATTACCCCCAATCCCATGATTTTTTATCTTAAGCAATAATCTTTTGTGTGGCCTTCATTGCAAGAGGATTCTAGTACAGGAGCAAGGATGTCTTACTGCAGTTATAAAGGGCCTTGGTGAGACCACACCTGCAGTACTGTGTGCAGTTTTGGTCTCCTTACCTAAGAAAGGATATACTTGCCATAGAGGGAGTGCAGCGAAGTTTCACCAGACTGATTCCTGGGATGGCAGGACTGTCGTATGAAGAGAGATTGAGTCGATTGGGCTTATATTCACTGGAGTTTAGCAGAATAAGAGGGGATCTCATTGAAACGTATAAAATTCTGACAGGGCTAGACAGACTGGATGCAGGGAGGATGTTTCCCCTGGCTGGGGGGTCGGAAACGAGGGGTCACAATCTCAGGATACGGGGTAGGACATTTAGGACTGAGATGAGGGGAAATTTTTTCACTCAGAGGGTGGTGAACCTGTGGAATTTTCTACCACAGAAAGCTGTGGAGGCCAAGTCACTGAATATATTTAAGAAGGCGATTGATAGATTTCTAGACTTAAAAGGCATCAAGGGTTGTGGGGAGAGAGCAGGAATATGGTATTGAGATAGAGGATCAGCCATGATCATATTGAATGGCGGAGCAGGCTCGAAGGGTCGAATGGCCGACTCCTGCTCCTATTTTTCTATGATTCTATGTTTCTATGATTTTAGCAGCCCCTACCCAGGCCGTGAGCTGTTCATGGAAGGAAGGAAGGAAAAAGTTAGCATGCAGTTATAGCAAGTAATCAAAAAGGCAAATGGAATGTTGGCCTTTATTGCAAGGGGGTTGGAGTATAAAAGCAGGGAAGTCCTGCTACAACTGTACAGGGTATTGGTGAGACCACACCTGGAGTACTGCGTACAGTTTTGGTCTCCTTATTTAAGGAAGGATATACTTGCATTGGAGGCAGTTCAGAGACGATTCACTCGGTTAATTCCAGAGATGAAGGGTTTGACTTAAGAGGAAAGGTTGAGCAGGTTGGGCCTATACTCATTGGCGTTTAGAAGAATGAGAGGTGATCTTATTGAAACATACAAGATACTGAGGGGGCTCGACAGGGTAGATGCAGAGAGGATGTTTCCCCTCGTGGGGAAATCTAGAACTCGGGGGCACAGTCTCAGAATAAAGGGTCGCCCTTTTAGAACTGAGATGAGGAGGAATTTCTTCTCTCAGAGGGTCGTAAATCTGTGGAATTCTCTGCCCCAGAGAGCCGTGGAGGCTGGGTCATTAAATACATTTAAGGTGGAGATAGACAGATTTTTGCAAGATAAGGGAGTGAAGGATTATGGGGAGCGGGCAGGGAAGTGGCTTTGAGCCCAAGATCAGCCATGATCTTATTGAATGGCGGAGCAGGCTCGAGGGGCCGAGTGGCCTATTCCTGCTCCTATTTCTTATGTTCTTATGAAAGAAGGAAGGAGGGAAGGAGGGAGGGAAGGAGGGAGGGAAGGAGGGAGGGAAGGAGGGAGGGAGGGAAGGAGGGAGGGAAGGAGGGAGGGAAGGAGGGAGGGAGGGAGGGAGGGAAGGAGGGAGGGAGGGAGGGAGGGAAGGAGGGAGGGAAGGAGGGAGGGAAGGAGGGAGGGAGGGAAGGAGGGAGGGAAGGAGGGAGGGAAGGAGGGAGGGAGGGAGGGAAGGAGGGAGGGAAGGAAGGAGGGAAGGAAGGAGGGAAGGAAGGAGGGAAGGAAGCAAGCAGGGAAGGAGGGAAGGAAGGAAGGAGGGAAGGAGGGAGGGAAGGAGGGAGGGAAGGAGGGAGGGAAGGAAGGAGGGAAGAATGAGAGGGGATCTCATTGAAACTTATAACATTCTAACAGGACTAGACAGACTAGATGCAGGAAGGATGTTCCCGATGGTCGGGGAGTCCAGAACCAGGGGTCACAGTCTAAGGATAAGGGGTAAGCCATTTACGACAGAGATGAGGAGGAATTTCTTCACCCAGAGAGTGGTGAACCTGTGGAATTATCTGCCACAGAAGACAGTTGAGGCCAATTCCTTAAATATATTCAAGAAGGAGTTGGATATATTTCTTAAGGTTAAAGGGATCAAGGGATATGGGGAGAAGGCAGGGACAGGGTACTGAATTTGGATGATCAGCCATGATCTCATTGAATGGCGGAGCAGGCTCGAGGGGCCGAATGGCCTACTCCTGCTCCTATCTTCTATGTTTCTATGTTTCTATGGAAGGAAGGAGGGAAGGAAGGTGGGAAGGATGAGAAGAAGAAAAATAAAGCCTGTTTGGTCGTTCCTGATAGTTGAAACCTCTACGTCCCGGTATCATTCCTTGTAAATCTTTCTTGCACCTTCTCCAGTGTCTCTATATCCTTTTTGTAATATGGAGACCAGAACTGGGCACAATGCTCCATGTGTGGAATCAGTATACCGAGGATAATAAAGCGGTTACTGCTTATACACTGAGCGTGTCGTGTCGTGCGGTCAACCTTGGCTCAGTTGGCAGCCCTCTTCCCTCCGAACCAGCAGATCACGGGTTCAAACTCCCACAGCCTTCAGCACGTTAGCTCGGCAGAGCCGCACTGTCGGAGGGGCCGTCCTTCCCGCGAGACCTGAAACCGAGGCCCCGCCTGCCCTCTCAGGTGGACGGGAAAGATCCCCTCCTGATCCCAGCCTGCTGAAATTGGGTCCTGATGGGAATGGCGGTGGGTGGGGGGGGGGGGGGGGACATTAACCCGTGATCTTCTGATTAAAGCACGAAGGGGTTGGCCGATTGAAAGCTACAACCTGTCTCGGTAAAGAGAGCGGTCACGATGGTCAATCTGAGCAGACTAAAAAAAAACTGTATCAAAGAATTTCCAAGTGTATTTTGACTGAATCGCATTGGAGAAGTTACAGCACAGAATAAGGTCGTCATGACTGTACTTGTAAAACAAGGCGAAGTATAGAAACATAGAAGATAGGAGCAGGAGTAGGCCATTCGGCCCCTCAAGCCTGCTCCGCCATTCAATGCGATCATGGCTGATCATCCAAATTCAGTACCCTGTCCCTGCCTTCTCCCCATATCCCTTGATCCCTTTAGCCTTAAGAAATATATCCAACTCCTTCTTGAATATATTTAATGAATTGGCCTCCACTGCCTTCTGTGGTAGAGAATTCCACAGGTTCACCACTCTCTGGGTGAAGAAATTCCTCCTCATCTCTGTCCTAAATGGCTTACCCCTTACCTATAGATTGTGACCCCTAGTTCTGGACTCCCCCGCCATTGGGAACATCCTTCCTGCATCTAGTCTGTCTAGTCCTGTTAGAATTTTATAAGTTTCAATGAGATCCCCTCTCATTCTTCTAAACTCCAGCGAGTATAAGCCTAATCGACCCAATCTCTCCTCATACGTCATTCCTGCCATCCCAGGTATCAGTCTGGTGAATCTTCGCTGCACTCCCTCCATGGCAAGAACATCCTTCCTCAGATAAGATGACCAAAACTGCACACAATACTCAAGGTGTGGTCTCACCAAGGCCCTGTACAACTGCAGCAAGACATCCTTGTTCCTGTACTCGAACCCTCTCGCTACGAAGGCCAACATACCATTTGCCTTCTTAACCGCCTGCTGCACCTGCATGCTTACCTTCAGCGACTGGTGCACAAGGACACCCAGGTCTCATTGCACTTCCCCTTCTCCCAATCTATTGCCATTCAGATAATAATCTGCCTTCCTGTTTTTGCCACCAAAGTGGATAACCTCACATTTATCCACATTATATTGCATCTGCCATGCTTCTGCCCAATCACCCAACCTGTCCAAATCATACTGGAGTTTCTCGGCATCCTCCTCACAGCACACACGCCCACCCAGCTTTGTGTCCATGAAATGTGATTTGTTTTGTCGACAAAATTGCTGCGTTTATTTATAGCGCTTGTCAAAGGCCCATCTCTCGAGCAGCGAGCAGCTCTACCTCTTAAAAAGGGCCTCAGTGGGAACTTGCAATTGTTACAGAGCCTTTAACACAGTAAAACGTCCCAAGCAACATTCATGCTAAGCTGGCGCGTGCGATCGGGCAGCTATCTGGAGGTCCAGCGCAGGCCGGAAATTTTGAATGGGCCGCACAGGCGGTCAAAGGGAACCCCCCTAAAAAAAATGTGGGGAGGAACATCGATTCCCAAGGCGCTTCACGATGGAGTGTTATCAGTCACACTATTGACCCCCGAGCCAAAGAGGGAGACTTTAGGACAGGGGAGCTAAAGTCTGAAGGAGAGTCTTAAAAGCAGGGCGGCCGTACGTCCCCGGGCGAACTGTATCCCCCGAAGAGTCCCCGGTTCAAGAAACTCGCCCCCGAATCCGCGCGGGTTCCAGTCAGGAGCCACGTGACCGCACCGCCCCCCCCTCTCTCTTCCGAGCTGCCCTGCGGGCGGAGTCGTGCGGCGGGGCGGGTTCCGATTGATGGGAGGGACGTCAATCTCCTGCTTTCAACCGGTAGAACAGAAAGAACATAAGAAATAGGAGCAGGAGTCGGCCATTCGGCCCCTCGAGCCGGCTCCGCCATTCAATAAGACCATGGCTGATCTTCGACCTCAACTCCACTTTCCCGCCCGATCCCCATATCCTAGTTCCCTTAATATTCAAAAATCTATCGATCTCTGTCTTGAATATACTCAATGACTGAGCCTCCACAGCCCTCTGGGGTAGAGAATTCCAAAGATTCACAACCCTCTGGGTGAAGAAATTCCTCCTCATCTCAGTCCTGAATGGCCGACCCCTTATCCTGAGACTGTGACCCCTAGTTCTAGACTCTCCAGCCAGGGGGAAACAACCTCTCAGCATCTACCCTGTCAATCCCCCTCAGAATCTTGTATGTTTCAATGAGATCACCTCTCATTCTTCTAAACTCCAGAGAGTATCGGCCCAATCTACACAATCTCTCCTCATAGGACAGCCCTCTCATCCCAGGAACCAATCTAGTGAACCTTCGTTGCACCGCCTCCAAGGCAAGTATATCCTTCCTTAGATAAGGAGACCAGAACTGTGCACAGTACTCCAGGTGTGGTCTCACCAAGGCCCTGTACAATTGTAGCAAGACTTCCTCACTCTTGCACTCCAACCCCCTTGCAAAGCCCTCTCATCCCAGAAATCAATCTAGAAAGGGGGGGTGGACTCACTGAGGCACTTTAATTTGAGCAGAGATCACCCGCCGGTGGCCGCAGTGGGCGTGCTCCGCCGCCCCGCCCCCCCCACCCCCGTCCCAACCGCCAGCTCCCCGGGTGGCCCTGCGAAATTGGGTTGAAGAGAAATCGGCCCTGGGGGCCAAAGGGGTCAGAATGACGGGGGACCGCAGGTAACTGGACTAATGAGGGAGCCGGGTTGTGTGGCTGTCCCGGGAGAGCGCGCTCCACAGCCTCAGATGGTGTGGGCGAGTGTCGGGCCTTGAGGAGCGACAGGAGCTGGCCATCGGGGACCGCCAGACACCGTAAATAGCAGAAAGTTCAGCCACTGTTTTTTTTTGCAGATTCAGTTTGCATCAAAATAACAAAAAACATTTTTTTTTTGCCTCGTTTCCCTGCGCGACCCACATTTTCCATCTGGGCCACTTTGCCATGCTCCCGCCCTCGTGTACCCACGGATATCTCCAAGTTTGCAGATGACACAAAGCTGGGTGGGCGTGTGTGCTGTGAGGAGGATGCCGAGAAACTCCAGTATGATTTGGACAGGTTGGGCGATTGGGCAGATGCCTGGCAGATGCAGTATAATGTGGATAAATGTGAGGTTATCCACTTCGGTGGCAAAAACAGGAAGGCAGATTACGATCTGAACGGCAATAGATTGGGAGAAGGGGAAGTGCAACGAGACCTGGGTGTCCTTGTGCACCAGTCGCTGAAGGTAAGCATGCAGGTGCAGCAGGCGGTTAAGAAGGCAAATGGTATGTTGACCTTCGTAGCGAGAGGGTTCGAGTACAGGAACAAGGATGTCTTGCTACAGTTGTACAGGGTCTTGGTGAGACCACATCTTGAGTATTGTTTGCAGTTTTGGTCGCCTTATCTGAGGAAGGATGTTCTTGCCATGGAGGAACTGCAGCGAAGATTCACCAGACTGATACCTGGAATGGCAGGAATGACGTATGAGGAGAGATTGGGTGGATTGGGCTTATACTCGCTGGAGTTTAGAAGAATGAGAGTGGGTCTCATTGAAACTTATAAAATCCTAACAGGACTGGACAGACTAGATGCAGGAAGGATGTTCCCGATGGACGGGCTGTCCAGAACCAGGGGTCACAGTCTAAGGATAAGGGGTAGGCCATTTAGGACAGAGATGAGGAGGAATTTCTTCACCCAGAGAGTGGTGAACCTATGGAATTCTCTACCACAGAAGGCAGTTGAGGCCAATTCATTAAATATATTCAAGAAGGAGTTGGATATATTTCTTAAGGCTAAAGGGATCAAGGGATATGGGGAGAAGGCAGAGACAGGGTACTGAATTTGGATGATCAGCCATGATCTCATTGAATAGCGGAGCAGGCTCGAGGGGCCGAATGGCCTACTCCTGCTCCTATCTTCTATGTTTCTATGTTTCTATGGAAGGAAGGAGGGAAGGAAGGTGGGAAGGATGAGAAGAAGAAAAATAAAGCCTGTTTGGTCGTTCCTGATTGTTGAAACCTCTACGTTCCGGTATCATTCCTTGTAAATCTTTCTTGCACCTTCTCCAGTGTCTCTATATCCTTTTTGTAATATGGAGACCAGAACTGGGCACAATGCTCCATGTGTGGAATCAGTATACCGAGGATAATAAAGCGGTTACTGCTTATACACTGAGCGTGTCGTGTCGTGCGGTCAACCTTGGCTCAGTTGGCAGCCCTCCTCCCTCCAAACCAGCAGATCACGGGTTCAAACTCCCACAGCCTTCAGCACGTTAGCTCGGCAGAGCAACGCTGAGGGAGCGCCGCACTGTCGGAGGGGCCGTCCTTCCCGCGAGAACTGAAACCGAGGCCCCGCCTGCCCTCTCAGGTGGACGGGAAAGATCCCCTCCTGATCCCAGCCTGATGAAATTGGGTCCTGATGGGAATGGCGGTGGGTGGGGGGGGGGGACATTAACCCGTGATCTTCTGATTAAAGCACGAAGGGGTTGGCCGATTGAAAGCTACAACCTGTCTCGGTAAAGAGAGCGGTCACGATGGTCAATCTGAGCAGACTAAAAAAAAACTGTATCAAAGAATTTCCAAGTGTATTTTGACTGAATCGCATTGGAGAAGTTACAGCACAGAATAAGGTCGTCATGACTGTACTTGTAAAACAAGGCGAAGTATAGAAACATAGAAGATAGGAGCAGGAGTAGGCCATTCGGCCCCTCGAGCCTGCTCCGCCATTCAATGCGATCATGGCTGATCATCCAAATTCAGTACCCTGTCCCTGCCTTCTCCCCATATCCCTTGATCCCTTTAGCCTTAAGAAATATATCCAACTCCTTCTTGAATATATTTAATGAATTGGCCTCCACTGCCTTCTGTGTTAGAGAATTCCACAGGTTCACCACTCTCTGGGTGAAGAAATTCCTCCTCATCTCTGTCCTAAATGGCTTACCCCTTATCCTTAGACTGTGACCCCTGGTTCTGGACTCCCCGGCCATCGGGAACATCCTTCCTGCATCTAGTCTGTCTAGTCCTGTTAAAATTTTATAAGTTTCAATGAGATCCCCTCTCATTCTTCTAAACTCCAGCAAGTATAAGCCTAATCAACCCAATCTCTCCTCATACGTCATTCCTGCCATCCCAGGTATCAGTCTGGTGAATCTTCGCTGCACTCTCTCCATGGCAAGAACATCCTTCCTCAGATAAGTCGACCAAAACTGCACACAATACTCAAGGTGTGGTCTCACCAAGGCCCTGTACAACTGCAGCAAGACATCCTTGTTCCTGTACTCAAACCCTTTCGCTACGAAGGCCAATATACCATTTGCCTTCTTAACCGCCTGCTGCACCTGCATGCTTACCTTCAGCGACTGGTGCACAATAACACCCAGGTCTCATTGCACTTCCCCTTCTCCCAATCTATTGCCGTTCAGATAATAATCTGCCTTCCTGTTTTTGCCACCAAAGTGGATAACCTCGCATTTATCCACATTATACTGCATCTGCCCAATCACCCAACCTGTCCAAATCATACTGGAGTTTCTCGGCATCCTCCTCACAGCACACACGTCCAGCCAGCTTTGTGTCCATGGAAATGTGATTTGTTTTGTCGACAAAATTGCTGCGTTTATTTATAGCGCTTGTCAAAGGCCCATCTCTCGAGCAGCGAGCAGCTCTACCTCTTAAAAAGGGCCTCAGTGGGAACTTGCAATTGTTACAGAGCCTTTAACGCAGTAAAACGTCCCAAGCAACATTCATGCTAAGCTGGCGCGTGCGATCGGGCAGCTATCTGGAGGTCCAGCGCAGGCCGGAAATTTTGAATGGGCCGCACAGGCGGTCAAAGGGAACCCCCCTAAAAAAAATGTGGGGAGGAACATC
The DNA here is from genome assembly GCF_052327205.1 of Somniosus microcephalus. Taxonomy (NCBI): domain Eukaryota; kingdom Metazoa; phylum Chordata; class Chondrichthyes; order Squaliformes; family Somniosidae; genus Somniosus; species Somniosus microcephalus. Next base: position 47,689,624 of record NW_028225182.1, on the reverse strand, counting down.
GATTCCCAAGGCGCTTCACGATGGAGTGTTATCAGTCACACTATTGACCCCCGAGCCAAAGAGGGAGACTTTAGTACAGGGGAGCTAAAGTCTGAAGGAGAGTCTTAAAAGCAGGGCGGCCGTACGTCCCCGGGCGAACTGTATCCCCCGAAGAGTCCCCGGTTCAAGAAACTCGCCCCCGAATCCGCGCGGGTTCCAGTCAGGAGCCACGTGACCGCACCGCCCCCCCTCTCTCTTCCGAGCTGCCCTGCGGGCGGAGTCGTGCGGCGGGGCGGGTTCCGATTGATGGGAGGGACGTCAATCTCCTGCTTTCAACCGGTAGAACAGAAAGAACATAAGAAATAGGAGCAGGAGTCGGCCATTCGGCCCCTCGAGCCTGCTCCGCCATTCAATAAGACCATGGCTGATCTTCGACCTCAACTCCACTTTCCCGCCCGATCCCCATATCCTAGTTCCCTTAATGTTCAAAAATCTATCGATCTCTGTCTTGAATATACTCAATGACTGAGCCTCCACAGCCCTCTGGGGTAGAGAATTCCAAAGATTCACAACCCTCTGGGTGAAGAAATTTCTCCTCATCTCAGTCCTGAATGGCCGACCCCTTATCCTGAGACTGTGACCCCTGGTTCTAGACTCTCCAGCCAGGGGGAAACAACCTCTCAGCATCTACCCTGTCAATCCCCCTCAGAATCTTGTATGTTTCAATGAGATCACCTCTCATTCTTCTAAACTCCAGAGTATCAGCCCATTCTACACAATCTCTCATCATAGGACAACCCTCTCATCCCAGGAACCAATCTAGTGAACCTTCGTTGCACCGCCTCCAAGGCAAGTATATCCTTCCTTAGGTAAGGAGACCAGAACTGTGCACAGTACTCCAGGTGTGGTCTCACCAAGGCCCTGTACAATTGTAGCAAGACTTCCTCACTCTTGCACTCCAACCCCCTTGCAAAGCCCTCTCATCCCAGAAATCAATCTAGAAAGGGGGGGTGGACTCACTGAGGCACTTTAATTTGAGCAGAGATCACCCGCCGGTGGCCGCAGTGGGCGTGCTCCGCCACCCCGCCGCCCCCCCACCCCCGTCCCAACCACCAGCTCCCCGGGTGGCCCTGCGAAATTAGGTTGAAGAGAAATCGGCCCTGGGGGCCAAAGGGGTCAGAATGACGGGGGACCGCAGGTAACTGGACTAATGAGGGAGCCGGGTTGTGTGGCTGTCCCGGGAGAGCGCGCTCCACAGCCTCGGATGGTGTGGGCGAGTGTCGGGCCTTGAGGAGCGACAGGAGCCGGCCATCGGGGACCGCCAGACGCCGTAAATAGCAGAAAGTTCAGCCGCTGCTTTTTTTTTGCAGATTCAGTTTGCATCAAAATAACAAAAAACTTTTTTTTTTTGCCTCGTTTCCCTGCGCGACCCACATTTTCCATCTGGGCCACTTTGCCATGCTCCCGCCCTCATGTACTCACGGATATCTCCAAGTTTGCAGATGACACAAAGCTGGGTGGGCGTGTGTGCTGTGAGGAGGATGCCGAGAAACTCCAGTATGATTTGGACAGGTTGGGCGATTGGGCAGATGCCTGGCAGATACAGTATAATGTGGATAAATGTGAGGTTATCCACTTCGGTGGCAAAAACAGGAAGGCAGATTATGATCTGAACGGCAATAGATTGGGAGAAGGGGAAGTGCAACGAGACCTGGGTGTCCTTGTGCACCAGTCGCTGAAGGTAAGCATGCAGGTGCAGCAGGCGGTTAAGAAGGCAAATGGTATGTTGACCTTCGTAGCGAGAGGGTTCGAGTACAGGAACAAGGATGTCTTGCTGCAGTTGTACAGGGTCTTGGTGAGACCACATCTTGAGTATTGTTTGCAGTTTTGGTCACCTTATCTGAGGAAGGATGTTCTTGCCATGGAGGGACTGCAGCGAAGATTCACCAGACTGATACCTGGAATGGCAGGAATGACGTATGAGGAGAGATTGGGTGGATTGGGCTTATACTCGCTGGAGTTTAGAAGAATGAGAGTGGGTCTCATTGAAACTTATAAAATCCTAACAGGACTGGACAGACTAGATGCAGGAAGGATGTTCCCGATGGACGGGCTGTCCAGAACCAGGGGTCACAGTCTAAGGATAAGGGGTCGGCCATTTAGGACAGAGATGAGGAGGAATTTCTTCATCCAGAGAGTGGTGAACCTGTGGAATTCTCTACCACAGAAGGCAGTTGAGGCCAATTCATTAAATATATTCAAGAAGGAGTTGGATATATTTCTTAAGGCTAAAGGGATCAAGGGATATGGGGAGAAGGCAGGGACAGGGTACTGAGTTTGGATGATCAGCCATGATCTCATTGAATGGCGGAGCAGGCTCGAGGGGCCGAATGGCCTACTCCTGCTCCTATCTTCTATGTTTCTATGTTTCTATTCGGGTTAGAAAATACGGTCCCCCCCATATATTAAAAAGGATGAGAGAGGGGGAGGTTGAGGGAGGGCCAAGACTTGTCCCTCAACCAACACTTAACACAGATGACCCGGTCATGATCACATTGCTGTCTGTGGGAGCTTGCTGTGCGCAAATTGGCTGCCGCGCTTCCCCACATTACAACAGCAACAACGCTTCAAAAAAAAAAGTACCTCGTTGGCCGTAAAGCGCTTTGGGGCGACCCGAGGTCGCGGATAGCGCGATAGAAATGCAAGTTCTACCTCATCACTGAACCGCCCTTTGTGGCCAAAGTCGAATAACAATTTTCAGCCGAAGCTAATGTTCCTGCCGCCCCTCCCACCTTCGCCTCGTCTCTGGCTAACAAACAAGTGCAGCCAAAGCTCCGATAGTCACGCCACTCAGCGAAAAAAAGCAGGCCGTTACCATAGAGACTGAACGGGGCCTACCTGCTCCTGTGAGTTGAGCCCAAATCCAGAGAGCTGGAAGCAGCTCGTGGGGCTTCATTTGCCTGACAGCGAGGCACTGAGGAGCTTTGTTCTGACTTTGACGATGATAATTTGCTGCGTCCTTAGTTAGGGGGGAATTACGTCGCCGCAGAATCAGTCAAATGAACACTTGTATCCGCATTCTCTCCTTAAGGATGTGCTAATGGTTTCCGTAAGGTCCTAACGCCCGCCCTGTCCTATTCCACAAGCCTGGATTAAGGAAAGACTTGCATTTCTCCAGCGCCTTTCACCGCCTCAGGGCGTCCCAAAGCGCTTTACAGCCAATGAAGTACTTTTTTGAAGTGTTGTAATGTGGGAAACGCGGCAGCCAATTTGTGCACAGCAAGCTCCCACAAGCAGCGAATGACCAAATAACCTGTTTTAGTGATGTTGGTTGAGGGTTTGATTAGTGGCCGCGGGAATTTTTTACGTGCACTTGAGAGAGCAGGCGGGGCCTCACTTTAATGTTTCATCTGAAAGCTGGCACCTCCGACAGTGCAGCGCTCCCTCAGTACTGCCCCTCCGACAGTGCAGCGCTCCCTCAGTACTGCCCCTCCGACAGTGCAGCACTCCCTCAGTACTGCCCCTCCGACAGTGTGGCTCTCCCTCAGTTCTGCCCCTCCGACAGTGCGGCGCTCCCTCAGTACTGCCCCTCCGACAGTGCGGCGCTCCCTCAGTACTGACTCTCCGACAGTGCGGCACTCCCTCAGTACTGCCCCTCCGACAGTGCGGCGCTCCCTCAGTACCGCCCCTCCAACAGTGCGGCGCTCCCTCAGTACTGCCCCTCCGACAGTGCGGCGCTCCCTCAGGACTGACTCTCCGACAGTGCGGCGCTCCCTCAGTACTGACTCTCCGACACTGCGGTGCTCCCTCAGTACTGACTCTCCGACACTGCGGTGCTCCCTTTGTAATGCCCCTCCGACAGTGCGGCGCTCCCTCAGTACTGCCCCTCCGACAGTGCGGCGCTCCCTCAGTACTGCCCCTCTGACAGTGCGGCGCTCCCTCAATACTGCCCCTCCGACAGTGCGGCGCTCCCTCAGTGCCGCCCCTCCGACAGTGCGGCGCTCCCTTTGTACTGCCCCTCCAACAGTGCGGCACTCCCTCAATACTGCCCCTCCGACAGTGCGACGCTCCCTCAATACTGCCCTTCCGACAGTGCGGCGCTCCCTCAGCACTGCCCCTCCGACAGTGCTGCGCTCCCTCAGTACTGCCCCTCCCACAGTGCGGCGCTCCCTCGGTACTGCCCCTCCGACGGTGCGGCGCTCCCTCAGTACTGCCCCTCCGACAGTGCGGCGCTCCCTCAGTACTGCCCCTCCGACAGTGCGGCACTCCCTCAATACTGCCCCTCCGACAGTGCGGCGCTCCCTTTGTACTGCCCCTCCGACAGTGCGGCGCTCCCTCAGTACTGCCCCTCCGACAGTGCGGCGCTCCCTCAGTACTGCCCCTCGGGTGACACTGAGAGAAGGGGAGACAAAGTGTTGTGAGAGGAGAAAGGGATCGATGGACGTGTACAGATTTATTTCCAGTCAGTGAGGAGCTGGTATCTCACTTGTTACCCCGCCGGGAAAATCTGTGTAAATTGTACTCTTCTGGAAAGCACCTGATATTTATGGATAGTCCCTAACTTTCACGTTCTATTTCTGCAACAGTCTGGCTGCCCAACGGATGCCTGAGTTTGATTGCCCAATCCAACACAACTTAAATTAAAGGCACAGTGACCTTCCCGTTAATAATAAAACAAAATATTTGTTGGCGAGACAAGAGCTAATCATGCAACCCAGTGGGGTCAAGACCTGCGGTTACCGACTTACAGGGGTGAGGAGACCTTGGGAGGAGGAAAAACAATTGTCCCTTCACAAGGAAAGTTGCCCCTCCGACAGTGCGGCGCTCCCTCAGTACTGCCCCTCCGACAGTGCGGCGCTCCCTCAGTACTGCCCCTCCGACAGTGCGGCGCTCCCTCAGTACTGCCCCTCCGACAGTGCGGCGCTCCCTCAGTACTGCCCCTCCGACAGTGTGGAGCTCCCTCAGTACTGCCCCTCCGACAGTGCGGCGCTCCCTCAGTACCGCCCCTCCGACAGTGCGCTCCTCAGTACTGCCCCTCCGACAGTGCTGTGCTCCCTCAGGACTGCCCCTCCGACAGTGCGGCGCTCCCTCAGTACTGCCCCTCCGACAGTGCGGCGCTCCCTCAGTACTGCCCCTCCAACAGTGTGGAGCTCCCTCAGTACTGCCCTTCCGACAGTGCGGCGCTCTCTCGGTACTGCCCCCCGACAGTGCGGCGCTCCCTCAGTACTGCCCCTCCGACAGTGCAGCGCTCCCTCTGTACTGCCCCTACGACAGTGCAGCGCTCCCTCGGTAGTGGCCCTCCGACAGTGCTGCGCTCCCTCAGTACTGCCCCTCCGACAGTGCGGCGCTCCCTCAGTACTGCCCCTCCGACACTGCGGCGCTCCTTTATTACTGCAACTCAGACAGTGTGGAGCTCCTTCAGTACTGCCCCTCCGACAGTGTGGAGCTCCATCAGTACTGCCCCTCCGAAAGTGTGGCGCTCCCTCAGTACTGCCCCTCCGACAGTGCGGTGCTCTCTCAGTACTGCCCCTCCGACAGTGCGGCGCTCCCTCAGTACTGCCCCTCCGACAGTGCAGCGCACACTCAGTACTGCCCCTCCGACAGTGTGGAGCTCCCTCAGTACTGCCTCTCCGACTGTGCTGCGCTCCCTCATTACTGTCCGTCCGACTGTGCGGCGCTCCCTCATAGAAACATAGAAACATAGAAGATAGGAGCAGGAGTAGGCCATTCGGCCCCTTGAGCCTGCTCCGCCATTCAATGCGATCATGGCTGATCATCCAATTTCAGTACCCTGTCCCTGCTTTCTCCCCATACCCCTTGATCCCTTTAGCCGTAAGAAATATATCCAACTCCTTCTTGAATATATTTAATGAACTGGCCTCCACCGCCTTCTGTGGTAGAGAATTCCACAGGTTCGCCACTTCCTGGGTGAAGAAATTCTTCCTCATTTCTGCCTTAAATGGCCTACCCCTTATCCTTAGACTGTGACCCCTGGTTCTGGACTCCCCAACCATCGGGAACATCCTTCCTGCATCTAGTCTGTCCAGTCCTGTCAGAATATTATAAGTTTCAATGAGATCACCTCTCATTCTTCTAAACTCCAGCGAGGACAAGTCCAATCGACCTAATCTCTCCTCAAAAGTCATTCCTGCCATCCCAGGTATCAGCCTGGTGAATCTTCGCTGAACTCCTTCCATGGCAAGAACATCCTTCCTCAGATAAGCCAACCAAAACTGCACACAATACTCAAGATGTGGCCTCATCAAGGCCCTGTACAACTGCAGCAAGCCATCCTTGTTCTTGTACTCAAACCCTCTCGCTGCGAAGGCCAACATACCATTTGCCTTCTTAACCGCCTGCTGCACCTGCATGCTTACCTTCAGCGACTGGTGCACAAGGGACACCCAGGTCTCGTTGCACTTCCCCTTCTCCCAATCTATTGCCATTTAGATAATAATCTGCCTTCCTGTTTTTGCCACCAAAGTGGATAACCTCACATTTATCCACGTTATATTGCATCTGCCATGTTTCTGCCCAATCACCCAACATGTCCAAATCATCCTGGAGTTTCTCGACATCCTCCTCACAGCACACACACCCACCCAGCTTTGTGTCTTCTGCAAATTTGGAGATATTACATCTAGTTCCCTTGTCCAGATCATTTATATATATTGGCCCAGAAATTCGGGTTGGGGACTTCCCGTGGGTGCAAGCCCCCGACCTGCACTTACCTTGCGCGCCGGCAGTTGAGATCTGGGCTCCCGTGGAATTCCGCTCTGGGGCCTGGCCCAGCTGCCGGCGCGCTGTGCTTGCGTGTCCCAGGGGCGTAGTTAGTGCGATGCGTCCCCTGGGATCACGTGAGCCATGGGCAGCCAATCAGAGGAGGGAAAAGCCCATTCATAAGATTGACAGGAAGACCTGTGAAAACTTATGAATATATGGGCCCCAAAATAGCAGTAAACCTTCAAATAAATTTTTAAAAAAATCAAACTTTTTAAATAAACTATGAATTGCATTAAATAACTATTTTAAACAATCATTTAAATTTTTGAAAAAAATAATTTTATAAAAAAACGGTGCTAAAAATAACCTTCCCTTGCTTTAAAGTATTTAAAAATAATAAACCTGTGGAAAAAATGTTTTAATTTTAATTAATTGACCACTTACTTTTTAAAATGCAGTCTTTACGCCTGGTTTTTACATTTCTAAAATCTAAAGATTTACCCTCACGGAAAAACCTGTAAAAAAAACGTAAGTTCAAAGCGCACGCGCAGACTCCCGCGCGCACGCGTTCGACCTCTGAACCCCTTCGTTCAGAGGAACAGAAGTGCCGGCTTCCCGCGCATGCGCAGTGCATGCAAGGAACCGGCACTTCCGTCGGGTCCACGCGTGAGTACCCCCGTGCGTACTCACGTGTTGGGACCCGAATTTCTGGGCCATTGTGAATAGCTGGGGTCCAAGGACCGATCCCTGCGGTACCCCACTAGTCACTGCCTGCCATTCGGAAAAAGACCCGTTTAATCCAACTCTTTGCTTTCTGTCTGCCAACCAGTTCTCTATCCAAGACAATACCTTGCCCCCAATCCCATGTGCCTTAAATTTACACGCTAATCTCTTATGCGGGTCCTTATCAAAGGCCTTCTGAAAGTCCAGATACACCACATCCACTGGTTCTCCCTTATCTATTTTGCCAATTCCATCCTCAAAAAATTCCAGTAGATTAGTCAAGCACGATTTACCTTTTGTGAATCCATGTTGACTTTGTCCGATCCTGTCACTGTTTTCCAAGTGCTCTACTATTACATCTTTTATAATGGATTCTAGCATTTTCCCCACTACCGATGTCAGGCTTACCGGTCTGTAATTCCCCGTTTTCTCTCTACCACCTTTTTTGAACAGTGGGGTAACATTAGCTACCCTCCAATCCATGGGTACTGTTCCAGATTCCATCAAATACTGCCCCTCCGACAGTGCGGCGCTCCCTCAGTACCGTCCCTCCGACACTGCGGCGCTCCCTCAGTACTGCCCCTCCAACAGTGCAGCGCTCACTCCATACTGCCCCTCTGGCAGTGCGGCGCTCACTCAGTACTGCCCCTCCGACAGTGCGGCGCTCCTTCAGTACTGCCCCTCCGACTGTGCTGCGCGCCCTCAGTACTGCCCCTCCGACAGTGTGGCGCTCCCTCAGTACTGCCCCTCCGACAGTGCGGTGCTCCCTCAGTACTGCCCCTCCGACAGTGCGGCGCTCATTCAGTACTGCCCCTCCGACAGTGCGGCGCTCCCTCAGTACTGCCCCTCCGACAGTGCGGCGCTCCCTCAGTACTGCCCCTCCGACAGTGCGGCGCTCATTCAGTACTGCCCCTCCGACAGTGCGGCGCTCCCTCAGTACTGCCCCTCCGACAGTGTGGCACTCCCTCAGTACTGCCCCTCCGACAGTGCGGCGCTCATTCAGTACTGCCCCTCCGACAGTGCGGCACTCCCTCAGTACTGCCCCTCCGACAGTGCGGCGCTCCCTCAGTATTGCCCCTCCGACAGTGCGGTGCTCCCTCAGTACTGCCCCTCCGACAGTGCCGTGCTCATTCAGTACTGACCCTCCGACAATGCTGCGCTCGCTCAATACTGCCCCTTTAAGGAACAAAGGCACAGATTATGATTCACCCTGTTGTACTAAATAGCCCCGCGTCTGTGGCTGAAACCAGTAATGTCAAGTTCTGCAATCCGCTAGCCTTGGTGTCTGGTTTATTTTCTCAGAACCCCAGACGGTCTCTAGGGATAAGTGATTTGTTTCTCAGAGTTGCAGCAACCTCCGATCCCAAGGCTGGACGAGCCGAGCCTGGCGAGGATGGAGAGACTTCAGAGGCAGACGGCAGTTACACTTTATATTTTGTACATCTTAACCTTGGTCCCGGGTAAGTGACTTCATCCCTTTGCGCACTCAGTCCGACTCAATGCGGGGGGTCTTCTGCAACCCGCACCCCCCCCCCCGGCCAAAGATCGAGGTTGTTTCGGGGGGGCTTTCAGTGGTGAGGCTCCCTCTGTAACAGGGGCTCCCAGCGGAGGGGACGGTCCTGGACGTGTCAGCCAAAGGTCACACTAGTTTCTTTCTGGGTGCGTGGCCCCTTTAACGGGCCGTGCGTCCCGTTTAAAAATTACGCACGTGCGCGGTTTTTCTATTCAAGAGCCCCGAAGCGGCCTGAGTGGACCCCAGACTGCTGCGCGGCCGCACAGCTTCACGGGAGCATAGGTGTCAGGCGTGGTTCAGTGAGCAGCATTCTCTCTCGCCTCTGAGTCTGAAGGTCGTGGGTTTAAGCCCCACTCCAGTGACTTGAGCATAAAATTCAGTCTGACACTCCCAACCCAGTACTGAGGGAGCGCAGCGCTGTCGGAGGGGCAGTACTGAGGGAGAGCCACACTGTCAGAGGAGCAGTACTGAGGGAGCGCCGCACTGTCGGAGGGGTAGTACTGAGGGAGCGCCGCACTGTCGGAGGGGCAGTACTGAGGGAGCGCCGCACTGTCAGAGGGGCAGTACTGAGGGAATGCCACACTGTCGGAGGGGCAGTACTGAGGGAGAGCCGCTCTGTCGGAGGGGCAGTACGGAGGGAGCGCCGCACTGTCGGAGGGGCAGTACTGAGGGAGCGCCGCACTGTCGGAGGGGCTGTACTGAGGGAGCGCCGCACTGTCGGAGGGGCAGTACTGAGGGAGCGTCGCACTGTCGGAGGGGCAGTACTGAGGGAGCTTCACACTGTCGGAGGAGCAGTGCTGAGGGAGCACCGCATTGTCGGAGGGGCAGTACTGAGGGAGCGCCGCACTGTCGGAGGGGCAGCACTGAGGGAGAGCCGCTCTGTCGGAGGGGCAGTACGGAGGGAACGCTGCACTGTCGGAGGGGCAGTACTGAGGGAGCACCGCACTGTCGGAGGTGCTGTACTGAGGGAATGCCGCACTGTCGGAGGGGCAGTACTGAGGGTGCGCCGCACTGTCGGAGGGGCAGTACTGAGGGAGCGCCGCACTGTCGGAGGGGCAGTACTGAGGGAGCGCCACACTGTCGGAGGGGCAGTACTGAGGGAGCGCCGCACTGTCGGAGGGGCTGTACTGAGGGAGCGTCGCATTGTCGGAGGGGCAGTACTGAGGGAGCGCCGCACTGTCGGAAGTGCCGTCTTTCGGATGAGACGTTAAACTGAGGCCCCTCAGATAAAGTTGCTGCTTGTGGGAGCTTGCTGTGCGCAAAATGGCAGCCACGTTGCCCACATTACAACACTTCAAAAGTACTTCATTGGCTGTAAAGCGCTGTGGGGTGCCCTGAGGTTGTGAAAGGCGCTATATAAATGCAAGTCTTTTTTTAAAATGACGTCCAGCTCATGCTCAGGGGGATTTTTATCGTGAATGGGAAACAAGCTCTCATCCACTTCTGCTTTCAAAGTGAATACTGCGTCCGATCTCTGCCCAGAGGGTTCCTCTCAGCTCCTCGCTGGCGAGTTCTGTACATCTCCGCCAGCAGGCCGAGCCCACACACAAAGCGCAAGGGGGCGGCAATCTCTGGTCGGACAAATTGCCGCAGCTTTCATCACATGACCACCAGCCTCCGACCCCCCAACCCCCCGCCACCCTCCCGCCATTGGTCGCCCGGCTGGTCCTCCCTCAAGGCACCCAGCCCTCCCACGGCCAATTGGAAAGCGAACACACTCTTCCTTACCCGATGGGAAGATTCATGGCTGTCCGTTCAACGGCCTTTCTCAAAGTCTTCAAAGAATTTGAAAACGACATCATTTTAAACGCCCCTATGATTTTTCTCCTGGGTTTTGCTTGCAGTGGTGTCCTGTAATCATAGACTGGTTACAGATCATTAGGAGGCCATTCGGCCCGTCGAGCCCGTGCCGGCTCTCTGCACGAGCACTTCAGCTAGTCCCACTCCCCCGCCCTTTCCCCGTGGCCCTGCACATTTTGTTTCTTCAGGTACTTACAATACAATACAAATCGCTTTATTGGCATGATAAGGTACATCTTATGTTGCCAAAGCATCAAAATACATTTATGGTTGAACACATAAACGCGGTTCCATTCATACAGTGTATAAACAGGTATATCCCTGAGTTTATAAATATATTTTCGCCTTGTTTATATATACTCTTGTCTTAGTTTACTGGTTGTCCCTCTGTTCATGGCAAGCTGTAACATAGTGTGCCGCCAGTGTTACACAGCTTCTCTCCTCCCCCAGTAGGAATGGGAGTTTTTGGTTGTCAGTCAGATTTCTGAATTCAGGGCATATTTGTGAGAATTTTTGATAGAAATTCTCTCTGATGCCCTGATATTTTCCACAGGCTGTGAGGAAGTGCATCTCTGTCTCAACTACTCCCTGACTGCAGTGAGAGCATATCCTGTCTTCTCTTGGCAGCCTGGTCTGCCTGTGTCTGCCTTTTTCGATCGCTAGGCTATGTTCGCTAAGTCACTACTTATCCAACTCCCTTTTGAAAGCCGTGATTGAATCTGCCTCCACCACCCTCTCAGGCAACGCATCCCAGATCCTAATCACTCGCTGTGTAAAAAAGTTTTTCCTCATGTCGCCTTTGGTTCTTCTGCCAATCACCTTAAATCTGTGTCCTCTGGTTCTCGACCCTTCCGCCAACGGGGACAGTTTCTCTCTATCTACACTGTCTAGACTCCTCATGATTTTGAACACCTCCATCAAATCTCCTCTCAATCGTAAATAACAACAGAAAATGCTGGAAATACTCAGCAGGCCAGGCAGCATCCGTGGAGAGAGAAACAGAGTTAACGTTTTAGGTCTGGGACCCTTCATCAGAACTGGAAAAAGCTGGAGATGTAACAGATATTGAGCAGGTGCAGAGACAGAGGGGGAGGGGGGCGAGGGGGGCGGGGTTAGGAGGGGAGGAAGAAATAGAAAGAACATCCTGTACTTTTGTAAGAGGCAGGAAAGGTAAAATGTTGCAAATGGGAATGGCAAAAATCATACAGCATGAAAAATGGGGGCAGGGATAATTATGTGAAATTGTTGAACTCAATGTTGAGTCCGGCAGGCTGCAAAGTGCCCAATCGAAAGATGAGGTGCTGTTCCTCGAGCTTACGTTGAGCTTCATTGGAACAATGCAATAGGCCGAGGACAGAGAGATCAGAGTGGGAGTGAAGCGGTGAATTAAAGTGACAGGCGACCGGAAGCTCAGGGTCACCCGTACGGACTGAGCGGAGGTGTTCCGCAAAGCGGTCACCCAATCTACGTTTGGTCTCCTCAGTGTAGAGGAGACCGCATCGTGAGCAGCGAATACAGTATACTAGATTGCAAGAAGTACAAGTAAATCGCTGTTTCACCTGCGAGGAGTGTTTGGGGCCCTGGACAGTGGGAAGGGAGGAGGTAAAAGGGCAAGTGTTGCATCTCCTGCGCTTGCACGGGAAGGTGCCGGGCGAAGGGGACGGGGTGTTAGGGGTGATTGAGGAGTGGACCAGGGTGTCGCGGAGGGAGCGCTCCCTTCGGCATGCTGAAAGGGGAGGTGAGGGGAAGTTGCGTTTGGTGGTGGGATCAGGTTGGAGGTGGCGGAAATGGCGCAGGATGATCCGTTGAATGTGGAGGCTGGTGGGGTGAAAGGTGAGGACAAGGGGAACCCTATCGTGGTTCTGGGAGGGAGGGGAAGGGGTGAGAGCAGAAGTGCGGGAAATGGAACGGACACGGTCAAGGGCCGTGTCAACCACGGTAGAGGGGAATCCTCGGTTGCGGTAAAAGGAAGACGAGGAAGGGAAGAGAAGAATCGGAGATGGACCATGTGATGTTGAGGGAAGGGTGGAAAGTGGAAGTAAAGTGAATGCTATTGTCTAGTACAGGGCGAGAGCAGGAAACGGCACCAATACAGTCATCAATGTACTGGAAAAAGAGGTGAGGGAGGGGGCCCGAGTAGGACTGGAACAAAGAGTGTTCCACATATCCTACAAAAAGGCAGGCATAGCTAGGACCCATGCGGGTTCCCATAGCAACCCCTTTGATTTGGAGGAAGTGAGTGGAGTCAGAGGAGAAATTGTTCAATGTGAGAACAAGTTCAGCCAGGCGCAGGCGGGTGGTGGTGGATGGGGACTGGTTGGGCTTCTGTTCAAGGAAGAATCTCAATCTTCTCTGCTCCAAGGAGAACAACCCCAGCTTCTCCAGTCTGTCCACTCAACTGAAGTTCCTCATCCCTGGAACCATTCTTGTAAATCTGGAGATTAATCTTTAATTTCTGGAGACTCCAGCCCAATCCTGGAGGGTTGGTCACCCGAGGTTGGCACCAGCTAGCTGGCCTTCTCCTGACCTGACCAGAGGTGCCAGGCAGGGTGTCCATCGAGAAGTATTGGCCGAAATCAATAATCACAAGGCTTGCATGCTTGAATAAAATTAATGCCAGATCTCAACCAGATATCAATTTTTTTTCATTACAAACTATACAAGCAAATAGGATCATAGAATCTTTGAAAGAGCAGCCCTGCTTAGTCCTACACCCGTGCGTTTCTGTCCGTGACACTGTACAGAATCACAATGACGCCAATTTGTCAATCTGGATGCGTGCTTCAATGTGATTGGTCATCTTGACTTGCGGTCGTGGTTCTCAGGCTTTGATTGCACGCAATGCCATGGGGCAGATCTTGTCCCAGGTGCGATGGTGTAAAACGCTCAAACGTGAATCGGCAGCCTGGTGAAGTAAATGGAAGTAAAAAGGGGCAGCCGACTCGCTATTGGCGCCTTTTTTAGGCTATCGCGCAGAGTCAGGATCTACTCCCCCACCCCCTCCCCCCCCGCCACGGCTCTAAAATGAGCCATTCAAAATCTGGGGCTGGTTGTGTGGGTGGATCGGGCTGTGCCCATTCCCTAATCTGCTTCACTCCCTGTCGTTTCCCTCTCCCCAGAGCGAGATTAACCGCCTCAGCCGTTCCCAGACCGGGTAAAGTGGGCCGAGCGATACAAATCGAGCATCAGGGCAGCCGTGGCTCAGTGGGCAGTACTCTCTCGCTCGCTTCTGAGTCGGAAGGTCATGGGTTCGAGTCCCACTCCAGAGACTTGAGTACAAAATCCAGGCCGACACTCCCAGTTTCAGTACTGAGGGAGCGCCGCACTGTCAGAGGGGCCGTACTGAGGGAGCGCCGCACTGTCAGAGGGGCCATACTGAGGGAGCGCCGCACTGTCAGAGGGGCAGTACTGAGGGAGCGCCGCACTGTCAGAGGGGCAGTACTGAGGGAGTGCCGCACTGTTAGAGGGGCAGTACTGAGGGAGCGCCGCACTGTCAGAGGGGCAGTACTGAGGGAGCGCCGCACTGTCAGAGGGGCAGTACTGAGGGAGCGCCGCACTGTCAGAGGGGCCATACTGAGGGAGCGCCGCACTGTTAGAGGGGCAGTACTGAGGGAGCGCCGCACTGTCAGAGGGGCAGTACTGAGGGAGCGCCGCACTGTCGGAGGGGCAGTACTGAGGGAGTGCCGCACTGTCGGGGGGCAGTACTGAGGGAGCGCCGCACTGTCGGAGGGGCAGTACTGAGGGAGCGCCGCACTGTCGGAGGGGCAGTACTGAGGGAGCGCCGCACTGTCGGAGGGGCAGTACTGAGGGAGCGCTGCACTGTGGGAGGGGCAGTACTGACGGAGCGCCACACTGTCGGAGGGGCAGTACTGAGGGAGCGCCGCACTGTCGGAGGGGCAGTACTGAGGGAGCGCTGCACTGTCAGAGGGGCAGTACTGACAGAGCGCCGCACTGTCGGAGGGGCAGTACTGAGGGAGCGCCGCACTGTCGGAGGGGCAGTACTGACAGAGCGCCGCACTGTCGGAGGGGCAGTACTGAGGGAGCGCTGCACTGTCGGAGGGGCAGTACTGAGGGAGCGCTGCACTGTCGGAGGGGCAGTACTGAGGGAGCGCCGCACTGTAGGAGGGGCGGTACTGAGGGAGCGCCGCACTGTGGGAGGGGCAGTACTGAGGGAGCGCTGCACCGTCGGAGGGGCAGTACTGAGGGAGCGCTGCACTGTCGGAGGGGCAGTACTGAGGGAGCGCCGCACCGTCGGAGGGGCAGTACTGAGGGAGCGCTGCACTGTCAGAGGGGCAGTACTGAGGGAGCGCTGCACTGTCGGAGGGGCAGTACTGAGGGAGCGCCGCACTGTCAGAGGGGCAGTACTGAGGGAGCGCCGCACTGTCGGAGGGGCAGTACTGAGGGAGCGCCGCACTGTCGGAGGGGCAGTACTGAGGGAGCGCCGCACTGTCGGAGGGGCGGTCTCTCAGATGAGACGTTAAACCGAGGCCCTGTCTGCCCTCTCAGGTGGACGCAAAAGATCCCACGGCCAGTATTCGAGGAAGAGCAGGGGAGTGTTCTCCAGTGTCCTGGGCTGTTGTTTAATCCCTCAACCAATATCAATAAACAAATCTGGTCATCACCACATTCCCGTTTGTGGGATCTCGCTGTGCGTGCACCATCTGCCGCGTTTCCCACATTGCAACAGTGACCACACTTCAAAAAGTACTTCATTGGCTGTAAAGCACTTTGGGACGTCCTGAGATGGTGAAAGGCGCTGGAGAAAGTGAAGTCCTCATTATCGCAAGCAAGCCCTGATCATGGAATCACAGAATCATAGAATGGTGACAGCATGGAAGGAGGCCATTCGGCCCATCGAGCCCGTGACGGCTCTCTGTGAGAGAACTTCAGCTAGTCCCACTCCCCGTAGCCCTTTGGGTACTTATCCAACACCCTTTTGAAAGCCACGATTGAGTCTGCCTCCACCACCCTTTCAGGCAGCGCATTCCATAAGCACATAAGAAGGCTGTATTTTTCTTCTTCTCTTCCTTCCCTCCTTCCTTCCTTCCTTCCTTCCTTCCCACCTTCCTTCCTTCCTTCTTTCATAAGGACATAAGAAATAGGAGCAGGAATAGGCCACTCGGCCCCTCGAGCCTGCTCCGCCATTCAATAAGGTCATGGCTGATCTTGGGCTCAAAGCCACTTCCTTGCCCACTCCCCATAACCCTTCACTCCCTTATCTTGCAAAAATCTGTCTATCTCCACCTTAAATGTATTTAATGACCCAGCCTCCAGGGCTCTCTGGGGCAGAGAATTCCACAGATTTACGACCCTCTGAGAGAAGAAATTCCTCCTCCTCTCAGTTCTAAAAGGGCGACCCTTTATTCTGAGACTGTGCCCCCGAGTTCTAGATTTCTCCACGAGGGGAAACATCCTCTCTGCATCTACCCTGTCGAGCCCCCTCAGTATCTTATATGTTTCAATAAGATCACCTCTCATTCTTCTAAACTCCAATGAGTATAGGCCCAACCTGCTCAACCTTTCCTCATAAGTCAACCCCCTCATCTCTGGAATCAACCATGTGAATCGTCTCTGAACTGCCTCCAATGCAAGTATATCCTTCCTTAAATAAGGAGACCAAAACTGTACGCAGTACTCCAGGTGTGGTCTCACCAGCGCCCGGTACAGTTGTAGCAGGACTTCCCTGCTTTTATACTCCAACCCCCTTGAAATAAAGGCCAACATTCCACATACCGTTTGATTACTTGCTGTACCTGCATGCTAACTTTGTGTGTTTCATGCACAAGGACCCCTGGGTCCCTCTGAACTGTAGCATTTTGTAATCTCTCTCCATTTAAATAATAATTTGCTTTTTTATTTTTCCTGCCAAAGTGGATAACCTCGCACTTTCCCACATTATACTCCATCTGCCAAATGTTTGCCCACTTACCTAGCCTGTCTATATCCCTTTGCAGATTCTTTGAGTCCTCTGCACAACTTGCTTCCCACCCATCTTTGTATCATCCGCAAACTTGGCTACATTACACTCGATCACTTCATCCAAGTCATTAATGTAGATCCTAACCATTCGCTGCGTAAAACAGTTTTTCCTCATGTCGCCTTTGTTTTTTTTTGCCAATCACCTTAAATCTGTATCCTCTGGTTCTCGACCCTTCCTCCAATGGGAACAGTAGTTTGGCCCGATTGGCCAGCCAATGTGATGCTACCGGACGGACTCGTGCAGCAGAAAACATTAGCGCATCACATTCCCATTTGTTACTGTTAAGACATCGATGAAGTGGCGAGATTTATTTTTTTATTTGTTTATGGGATCTGGGCGTCGCTGGCAAGGCCAGCATTTATTGCCCATCCCTAATTGCCCTCGTGAAGGTGGTGGTGAGCGCCTTCTTGAACAGCTGCAGTCCGTGTGGTGAAGGTGCTCCCACAGCGCTGTTAGGGAGGGAGTTCCAGGATTTTGACCCAGCGACAATGAAAGATTGGCCGATATACTTCCAAGTCAGGAAGGTGTGTGACTTGGAGGTGAACTTGGAGGTGGTGGTGTTCCCATGTGCCTGCTGCCCTTGTCCTTCTAGGTGGTAGAGGTCGCGGGTTTGGGAGGTGCTGCCGAAGAAGCCTTGGCGAGTTGCTGCAGTCCATCTTGTAGATGGTGCACACTGCAGACACGGTGCGCCGGTGGTGGAGGGAGTGAATGTTTAAGGTGGTGGATGGGGTGCCAATCAAGCGGGCTGCTTTGTCCTGGATGGTGTCGAGCTTCTTGAGTGTTGTTGGAGCTGCACTCATCCAGGCAAGTGGAGAGTGTTCCATCACACTCCTGACTTGTGCCTTGTAGATGGTGGAAAGTCTTTGGGGAGTCAGGAGGTGAGACACTTGCCACAGAACACCCAGCCTCTGACCTGCTCTTGTTGCCACAGTATTTATGTGGCTGGTCCAGTTAAGTTTCTGGTCAATGGTGACCCCCCAGGATATTGATGATGAGGGATTCAGCGATGATAATGCCGTTGAATGTCAAGGGGCGGTGGTTAGATTCTTGCTTGTTGGAGATAGTCATTGCCCGGCACTTGTGTGGCGCGAATGAGATTGGAAGATAGGGCTGCGGTTTAAGGAAGCCGGGTTAAATAAAAGTAATGTCTTCGCCCCCTCTCCCCCCTTCCAGCAGTATTTGGTGACAAGGCATCCAACAACCCAATTAGCTGCTGCTCAGGATATAGCAGAGCAATCTCCAGGAAGGACTACTGCCTGATTAACCATTACACCAGAAGACCAGTGTGCGGCAGTGGTGAAGAGTCTATCGTGTGAGTATCACGGTCACCAATCATAGAAACATAGAAAAATAGGAGCAGGAGTAGGCCATTCGGCCCTTCGAGCCTGCTCCGCCATTCAATATGATCATGGCCGATCCTTTATCTCAATACCATATTCCCGCTCTCTCCCCGTACCCAATGACGCCTTTTGTGTTCAGAAATCTATCGATCTCCTTCTTAAATATATTCAGTGACTTGGCCTCCACAGCCTTCTGTGGTAGAAAATTCCACAGGTTCACCACCCTCTGAGTGAAGACATTTCTCCTCATCTCAGTCCTAAATGTCCTACCCCGTATTCTGAGACTGTGACCCCCTCGTTCTCGACCCCCCAGCCAGGGAAAACATTCTCCCTGCATCTATCACCACCCCCCCCGCCCCCTACACACACCACCCCCCCCCCCCGCCCCCTACACACACCCCCACCCCCACCACCCCACCGCCAAGCCAGGGAAACTTCCTCCCTGCATCCAGTCTGTCAAGCCCTGTCAGAAATTTATATGTTTCAATGAGATCCCCTCTCATTCTTCTAAACTCTAGTGACTACAGGCCCAGTTGACCCAATCTCTCCTCATATGACAGTCCTGCCATCCCAGGAATCAGTCTGGTGAACCTTCGCTGCACTCCCTCTATGGCAAGTATATCCTTTCTTGGGTAAGGAGACCAAAACTGCACACAGTGCTCCAGGTGTGGTCTCACCAAGGCCCTGTACAACTGTAGTAAGACATCCTTGCTCCAGCAACAGCTATTCGCCAACAGAAAGAAACGTTACCGTACGCATAATGTCACACGAACAGCATCAAGGACAAAAGTACATGAACATGTCCGAATCCCCCACAGAGAGAATCAGATAGCCAAGAAAACGTTAGAGTCCAACCATAGAAACATAGAAGCTAGGAGCAGGAGTAGGCCATTCGGCCCCTCGAGCCTGCTCCGCCGTTCAATGAGGTCATGGCTGATCATCCAAACTCAGTACCCTGTCCCTGCCTTCTCCCCATATCCCTTGATCCCTTTAGCCTTAAGAACCACAACAACAGCTTGTATTTATACAGCACCTTTAACATAGTAAAACATCCCAAGGCGCTTCACAGGACTATTATAAGGCAAAAAATTTGACACCGAGCCACATAAGGAGAAATTAGGGCAGGTGACCAAAAGCTTGGTCAAAGAGGTCGGTTTTAAGGAGCGTCTTAAAGGAGGAGAGAGAGGTAGCGAGGCGGAGAGGTTTAGGGAGGGAATTCCAGAGCTTAGGGCCCAGGCAGCTGAAGGCACGGCCGCCAAAGGTTGAGCGATTATATTCAGGGATGCTCAAGAGGGCAGAATTAGAGGAGCGCAGATATCTCGGGGGGTTGTGGGGCTGAAGGAGATTACAGAGATAGGGAGGGGCGAGGCCATGGAGGGATTTGAAAACAAGGACGAGAATTTTGAAATCGAGGTGCTGCTTAACCGGGAGCCAATGTAGGTCAGCGAGCACAGGGGGTGATGGGTGAACGGGACTTGGTGCGAGTTAGGACACGGGCAGCCGAGTTTTAGAGGACCTCAGGTTTACGGACAGAAGGAGGCCATTCGGCCCATCGTGCCTGTGCCGGCTCTTTGAATGAGCTCTCCAATTAGTCCCACTCCCCCCTGCTCTTTCCCCGTAGCCCTGCAAATTTTCTCTCTTCGAGTATTTATCCAATTCCCTTTTGAAAGTTACTATTGAATCTGCTTCCACCGCCCTTTCAGATCATAACAACTCGCGGAGTTAAAAAATGTATCCATATCTCCCCTCTAATCACCTTAAATCTGTGTCCTCTGGTTACCGACCCTCCTGCCCTGGAAACAGTTTCCCCTTATTTACTCTTTCAAAGCCCTTCATGTACATCTGGTAGTCTATGCTTTCATGGACACTACCCCAACGTGACAAGTTTACATAGGCAGTTTTCATCATAAGTATGGCCGCAGGAATTTATTTTTAAAATGTTAACGTACTATGGATGATTAGACAGATGGATGTTAGATGGATAAATAGATAATGGGGAATCAAGGGGGCATAATCTTATACAGGAAACTGTTTTTTTATCCGGCACCGACGGGACCGACGTGGTGCTGGTTCATCAAAAATTCCGGATAACCGAAAGCTATAGTGAAAGATACGGAGCTGAGAGCTCCGTATAAAGCAACAAACCCTGTTGCTTAGCAACAGCTTCAGAACAATGGCCACAAGTTCCAAGCGTCTCTGTAGCTTAGCAACAGCTGCAGCCACACCCTTGCACAGCAACAAATGGAGGAAGGCAAGTAATAAAACTTACCTGAACCTACTCCTGAATTTTGCCGGTTAACCGAGATTTCCGGTTATTTAGGTGCCGGTAAATCGAAAGTTTCCTGTAATTAGAGCTAGGTCATTCTAGACACAAAAGGCATCAAGGGGTATGGGGAGAGAGGGTTTGTAGTGTACATTATTGATTTAGATATGAATGTAAGAGGTACAATCAGTAAGTTCGCAGATGACATGAAAATTGGTGGTGTGGTAAATAGCGAGGAGGGAAGCCTCAGGCTACAGGACGATATAGACGGGTTGGTCAGATGGGCAGAACAGTGGCAGATGGAATTTAACCCTGAAAAGTGTGAGTTGATGCATTTTGGGAGGACTAACAAGGCAAGGGAATATACAATGAATGGTAGGACCCTAGGAAGGACAGAGGATCAGAGGGACCTTGGTGTGCATGTACATAGATCCCTGAAGGCAGCAGGACATGTAGATAAGGTGGTTAAAAAGGCATATGGGATACTTGCCTTCATTAGCCGAGGCATAGAATATAAGAGCAGGGAGGTTATGATGGAGCTGTACAAAATGCTGGTTAGGCCACAGCTGGAATACTGTGTGCAGTTCTGGTCGCCACACTATAGGAAGGATGTGATTGCATTGGAGAGGGTGCAGAGGAGATTCACCAGGATGTTACCTGGGCTGGAGTGCTTCAGCTATGAAGAGAGACTGGACAGGCTGGGGTTGTTTTCCTTAGAGCAGAGAAGGCTGAGGGGGGACCTGAATGAGGTGTACAAAATTATGAGGGGCATAGATAGGGTAGATAGAAAGGAACTTTCCCCCTTAGTAGAGGGGTCAATAACTAGGGGGCATAGTTTCAAGGCAAGGGGCAGGAGGTTTAGAGGGTATTTGAGGAAAAACTTTTTCACCCAGAGGGTGGTTGGAATCTGGAACTCACTGCCTGAAAGGGTGGTAGAGGCAGGAACCCTCACAACATTCAAGAAGCATTTAGATGAGCACTTGAAACGTCATAGCAAACAAGACTATGGACCAAGCGTTGGAAAATGGGATTAGAATAGACAGGGCTTGATGGCCGGCGCAGACACGATGGGCCGAAGGGCCTCTTTCTGTGCTGTATAACTCTATGACTCTATTACTCTTGGGGGAATATTGTATTGAGATAGAGGATCAGCCGTGATCATATTGAATGGCGGAGCTGGCTCGAAGGGCCGAAGGGCCTACTCCTCCTATTATTTTAAGTTTTCTAAAACCTGTTACAGTCCTAACTTCTTCCAGTCCTGATGAAAGGTCATTGACCTGAAATATTGAGTCAGTGAATATATTCAAGGCGGAGATAGACAGATTTTTGAAAAACAGGGGAGTCAAGGGTTACGGGGAGCGGGCAGGAAAGTGGGGTTGAGACCGAGATCAGATCAGCCATGATCTTATTGAATGGCGGAGCAGGCTCGAGGGGCCGAATGGCCGACTCCTGCTCCTATGTCTTATGTTCTTATGTAATAAATCACTGAACTACAGACCACACTATTGCACAGGACTACATTACAATGAGATCGCTAGATTTCTGTTGGGTGAGTGATGTGGAGCATAGGCGGGTAAAAGGTGCTGAGGTGCAGATCAGCCCCCGATCTAATTAAATGGCGGAGCAGGCTCGAGGGGTTGAACGGCCTCCTCCTCTTCCTAACCTTGTTGGCGTCGGTAACATTCCCCAACAAAGATAGGAGTAAAAATACATCATCGGTGCTGAGAACGAGTTGAACCATCCGGGGAAGACTCGTCACCAATTTCATTCTCTAAGCACGTCCTGCAAGTCTCTTTTGAATCATAGAAAGTTGCAGCACAGAAGGAGGCCATTTCGGCCCATCGTGTCCGTGCCGGCCGACAAAGAGCTATCCAGCCTAATCCCACGCCCCAGCTCTTGGTCCGTAGCCCTGCAGGTTACAGCATCCCAAGTGCACATCCAAGTACTTTTTAAATGTGGTTAGAGTTCCTGCCACTACCACCCTTTCAGGCAGTGAGTTCCAGACCCCCACAACCCTCTGGGTGAAGAAATTTCCCCTCAAATCCCCTCTAAACCTTCCACCAATTACTTTAAATCTGTGCCCCCTGGTTATTGACCTCTCTACTAAGGGAAATGGGTCCTTCCTATCCACTCTATCCAGGCCCTTCATAATTTTATACACCTCAATAAGGTCTCCCCTCAGCCTCCTCTGTTCCAAGGAAAACAGACCCAGCCTATCCAGTCTTTCCTCATAGCTAAGATTCTCCACTCCCGGCAACATCCTTGTAAATCTCCTCTGTACCCTCTCTAGTGCAATCACATCTTTCCTGTAATGTGGTGACCAGAACTGCACGCAGTACTCTAGCTGAGGCCTAACTAGAGTTTTATACAGTTGAAGCATAACCCCCCCCCCCCCCACCCTGCTCTTGTATTCTATGCCACGGCTAATAAAGGCAAGCATTCCATTATGACATTTGACAAACAAGCGAGAAATCGGGGGACTAAAGGAGCAATCTTTCGACAGGCGAGACCGTGTTCCCTCTTTCACCAGCAAAAGCGATTGGGTCTTCATTGCAGTTATAGAGTGAAACATGTCCTTCAATGGCCATTAAACAAGCAGCAAGGCGAATTTAATCCAACTGTCAGCATGAGGCAAAATGAGGTCATTAGGAGTAAGAAGGGGGGACGATTTTGTCATTGTGGAATGAGTTACCAGGGAAGAAACTTTGAAGCGGGCTGCATGAATGGGGTTAAGAGCCGAATGGTTGCATCGTTGGAGTGAGGATGGATTGAGGGATGTGGTGAGAAGGTGGGCTGGGGTGAAGTGGGGCTTGAGTTCATTTGAAAAAATATTTCTTGGGAATAATAGCTGTTTTCTGCTCCTAAAAAGTGTTCTTCGGACTAGTTAAATTTGTCTCGAATCTTGGTTAGACCACACGGGGAGCACTGTGAACAGTTCTGCCCTCCATTTAATAAAAAGGATGTAGAGGCACTGGAGAGGGTGCAATAAAAGATTTACAAGGATGATACCAGAAGTGAGAGGTTATACCTATCAGGAAAGATCGAACAGGCTGGGGCTCTTTAATCTAGAAAAGAGAAGGCTGAGGTGACGACCTGATAGCGGTCTTTAAGATTATGAAAGGGTTCGATAGGATAGACGTAGAGAAGATGTTTCCACTTGTGGGGGAGACCAGAACTAGGGGTCATCAATATAAAGATAGTCATTAATAAACCCAATAGGGAACTCAGGAGAAACCTCTTTACCCAGAGAGTGGTGAGAATATGGAACTCGCTACCACAGGGAGTGGCTTGATGCATTTAAGGGGAAGCTGGATAAACACATGAGGCAGAAAAGAATAGAAGGATGTGCCGATAGGGTGAGATGAAGGGGGGTGGGAGGAGGCTGGTGTGGAGCAGAAACACCGTCACGGAGCAGTCGGGCCAAATGACCTGTTTCTGGGCTGTAAATGCTGTGTAAGACCATGTAATTGTTCTGTTCATGAAAGCCGGTAAAACTAGCAAAGTGTGCACAGTTTCATCATAAGAACATAAGAACTAGGATCAGGAGTAGTCCATATGGCCCCTCGAGCCTGCTCCGCCATTCAATAAGATCATGGCTGAACCTCTACATCAACTCCACATTCCCGCCTGATCCCCATATCCCTTGATTCCCTAGTGCCCAAAAATCTATCGATCTCAGCCTGGCTGGAGAATCTAGAACCCGAGGTCACAGTCTCAGGATAAGGGGTCGGCCATTTAGGACTGAGATGAGGAGAAATTTCTTCACTCAGAGGGTTGTGAATCTTTGGAATTCTCTGCCCCAGAGGGCTGTGGAGGCTCAGTCGTTGAGTGTATTCAAGGCTGAGATCGATAGATTTTTGGATACTAAAGGAATCAAGGGACATGGGGATAGGGCGGGAAAGTGGAGTTGAGATAGAAGATCAGCCATGATTGTAGTAAATGGCGGAGCAGGCTCGAGGGGCTGAATGGCCTACTGCTGTTCCAATTGCTATATGTTCTAGATTTTCACCTATTCCATTGACAATGTTCTAGATTTTCACCTGTTCATAAGAACATAAGAAATAGGAGCAGGAGTCGGCCATTCAGCCCTTCGAGCCTGCTCCGCCATTCAATGAGATCATGGCTGATCTTCTGCCTCAACTCCATTCACCGGCCCTATCGCCATATCCCTCGATGCCCTGACTAGGCAGAAATCTATCGACTTCTGTTTTGAATATACCCAATGACTGAGCCTCCACAGCCCTCTGGGGTGGAGAATTCCAAAGATTCACCACCCTCTGTGTGAAGAAATTTCTTCTCATCTCAGTCCTGAATGGCCTACCCTTTATCCTGAGGCTGTGGCCCCTGGTTCTAGACTCCCCAGCTAAGGGAAACATTCTCCCAGCATCCACCCTATCAAGCCCTGTAATAACTTTGTATGCTTCAATGAGATCCCCTCTCATTCTTCTGAATTCAAGAGAATACAGGCCTAGTTTACTCAATCTCTTCTCATACGACAGTCTCCCCATCCCAGAAATCAATCTCATGAATCTTCGTTGTACTGCCTCTATGGCAAGTATATCCTTCCTTAGGTAAGGAGACCAAAATTATACACAGTACTCCAGGTGTGGTCTCACCAAGGCCTTATATAATTGGATTAAGACTTCTTTACTCCTGTACTCAGATCCTCTTGTAATGAAGGCCAGCATACCACTTGCCTTCCTAATGGCTTGCTGCACCTGCACATTCACTTTCAGTGACTCATGTACAAGGACACCCAGGTCCCTTTGAGCATCTGCACTCCCCAATCTTTCACCATTTAGGAAATACTCTGCCTTTCTGTTTTTTCTACCAAAGTGGATAACTTCACAATAATCCACATTATATTCCATCTGCCATGTTCGCGCCCACTCACTGAGCCTGTCGAGATCCCCTTGAAGCCTCTTCACATCCTCTTCACAACTGACACTGCCACCTAGCTTTGTATCACCATCAAATTTGGAAATGTTGCATTTAGTCCCCTCATCCCAAATCATTGATATAGATTGTGAATAGCTGGGGCCCAAGCACCGATCCTTGCGGTACCCCACTAGTCACAGCCTGCCATCCTGAAAAAGACCCATTGATCCCTAGTCTTTGTTTTCAGTCTGTTAACCAATTCTCAAACTATGCTAGTATATTACCCCCAATTCCATGTGCCCTAATTTTGTTCACCAACCTCTTGTGTGGGACCTTATCGAAGGCCTTCTGAAAACCCAAATACACATCTACCGGTTCCCCTTTGTCTACTCCACTAGTTACATCCTCAAATAACTCCAACAGGTTTGTTAAACAGGATTTCCCTTTCATAAATCCATGTTGACTCTGCCCAATCTTACTATTAGTTTCTAAGTGCCCAGTTATTGTATCCTTTAAAATAGATTGCAGCATTTTCCCAACTGCTGATGTGAGGCTAACAGGTCTGTAGTTCCCCGTTTTCTCTCTCCCTCCTTTCTTAAATAGCGGGGTTACATTTGCTATCCTCCAATCTGCAGGAACTGTTCCAGAATCTATAGAATTTTGACAATGACAATTGACAATGTTCTAGATTTTCACCTGCACCATGGACAATGTTCTAGATTTTCAACTGCACCGTGGACAATGTTCTAGATTTTCACCTGCACCATGGACAATGTTCTAGATTTTTCATCCTGTGCCATTGATAATGTTCTAGATTGTCATCCTGTTCAATTGGCAATGTTCTAGATTTTCACCTGTGCCATTGACAGTGTTCTAGATTTTCACCTGTTCAATTGGCAATGTTCTAGATTTTCACCTGTGCCATTGACAGTGTTCTAGATTTTCATCCTGTTCAATTGGCAATGTTCTAGATTTTCATCTGTTCCATTGACAATGTTCCAGATTTTCACCTGTTCAATTGGCAATGTTCTAGATTTTCACCTGTTCAATTGGCAATGTTCTAGATTGTCACCTGTTCAATTGACAATGTTCTAGATTTTCACCTGTTCAATTGGCAATGTTCTAGATTGTCGCCTGTTCCATTGGCAATGTTCTAGATTTTCATCCTGTTCAATTGGCAATGTTCTAGATTTTCACCTGTGCCATTGACAGTGTTCTAGATTTTCATCCTGTTCAATTGGCAATGTTCTAGATTTTCATCTGTTCCATTGACAATGTTCCATATTTTCACCTGTTCAATTGGCAATGTTCTAGATTTTCACCTGTTCAATTGGCAATGTTCTAGATTGTCACCTGTTCAATTGACAATGTTCTAGATTTTCACCTGTTCAATTGGCAATGTTCTAGATTGTCACCTGTTCCATTGGCAATGTTCTAGATCTTCATCCTGTTCAGTTGGCAATGTTCTAGATTTTCACCTGTGCCATTGACAATGTTCTAAATTTTCATCCTGTTCAGTTGGCAATGTTCTAGATTTTCACCTGTTCCATTGACAATGTCCTAGATTTTCACCTGTTCAACTGGCAATGTTCTAGATTGTCACCTGTTCAATTGGCAATGTTCTAGATTGTCACCTGTTCCATTGTCAATGTTCTAGATTGTCACCTGTTCAATTGGCAATGTTCTAGATTTTCACCTGTGCCATTGACAATGTTCTAGATCTTCATCCTGTTCCATTGTCAATGTGCTAGATTTTCACCTGTTTAATTGACAATGTTCTAGATTTCTCACCAAAGGCTCAAAGTCCTTATGCGCCAATCCCAAGGAGGAATGGGTGAAGGATCTTCAAAGTTTCCTTGACCACCGTAAAGGTAAAGCTATCACTCACATTTACAGCATCGCCGGTCTGCCTAATGCATGTAAGTTCCCGTTGACGTAAGAAAACTACTAGGCACTTGGTCTAAGCGTTAAACAAAGCTTTAATCAACTGTTTTACAACCTGGAGGTCTAGTTGTGTCCTTCACTAGTTCCTGTTAAGAATGTCCTGCGCAAGCTGGGCCCGTGCCCGAGTATTTATACTCTCCCTGGAAAGCACCACCCGCAGGCCGCTCAGTTGACTCATATCACCTGTCATACTTCAAGACATTACAGTTTACTAGGACATGGACTGAGTGGGTTAATTTATATTGTGTACCATGTGGCTCAGTGTGTTACCAGATGCAAGAGTTTTTAATGGCACATGCTACTTGTCAAGCCTTGAATTAGCACCAGACAGTAGCACCCTTAACTCCTTCCAGATCACACTCCTAACAAGATTGTGTGCGCAGGTGTTGGACGTGGCTCAGTGGGTAGCACTCTCACCTTAGTCAGTAGGTTGTGGGTTCAAGTCCCACTCCAGAGACTTGAGCACAAAATTCAGGCTGACACTCCCAGTGCAGTACTGAGGGAGCGCTGCACTGTCAGAGGTGCCGTCTTTTGGATGAGCGAGTCCCTGTCTTCCCTCTTGGGCAGATGTAAAACATCTGATGACACTATTTTGAAGAAGAGCAGGGGCGTACTCCCCAGTATCCTGGCCAATATTTATCCCTCAACCAACATTACTAAAACAGATGATCTGGTCATGATCACATTACTGTTTGTGGGAGCTTGCTGTGTGTAAATTGGCTGCCGCGTTTCCTACCTTACAACAGTAACTAAACTTCATTGGCTGTAAAATGCTTTGGGGCGTCCTGAGGTCATGAAAGGTGCTATAGAAATGCAATGTTCCTTCTTTCTTATAGAACAGATTCCATTTAACAGTAACCAATAACAACGATAGAAGTCCGAAACTGGAACAGTCCTTCGCCTCTGTCTCGCTCTTCCTCTCTCCACGGAAGCTCTTGGGTTTTGCCTTGTGCACCTGATTGTCCCCTCCCTTTCACAGGGGATAGGAGGAGCCCCTACTCCAGCTTGCCACCGTTCAGTCCCTCGGGATCATTAGAGCAGAGCAGGTTAACTGGAGATTTAATAGAGGCGTTTAAAATTATGAGGGGTTTTAATAAGAGTAAATAAGGAGAAACTGTTTCCACTGGCAGGAGGGTCAGTAACTAGAGGTTAGAGATTTAAGATAAAGAACCAGAGGGGGCGATGAGGAGAATTTTTCTTTTACGCAGCGAGTTGTTGCGATCTGGAATGCGCTGCCTGAAAGGGCGGTGGAAGCAGATTCAATAACTTTCAAAAGTGCAATTGGATAAATACTTGAAAAGGAAACATTTCCAGGGCTACGGGGAACGAGCAGAGGGGAGTGAGGCTAATTGGATCGCTCTTTCAAAGAGCCGGCACAGGCACGATGGGCCGAATGGCCTCCTTCTGTGCTGTATGATTCTATGATCCTGAAGCAATTCCGGCAGAGAAGACAGAGATCAGAAATGCACGAGGCACTGGACCAGTTTTATGCTATCACCTCCCTCAGGCTGAATTCTGGGATGGGCAGCACGGTGACATAGTGGTTAGCACTGTTGCCTCACAGTGCCAGTGGACCCGGGTTCGAATCCGGCCTCGGGCGACTGTCTGTGTGGAGTTTGCACATTCTCCCCGTGTTTGCGTGGGTTTTCTCCGGGTGCTCCGGTTTCCTCCCACAGTCCAAAGATGTGCGGGTTAGGTTGATTGGCTATGATAAATTGACCCTTAGTGTTAGGGGGATTAAATACGTGGGGTTACGGGGATAGGGTGGGATATGTGTTGGTATAGGGGTTACGGTGATCGGGTGGGATATGTGTCGGTGCAGGCTCGATGGGCCGAAATGGCCTCTATCTGCGCTGTGGGGTTTCTGTGATTTCTGTGATGTAGGGCGTGGATCGGAAATGTAACTCGAAGCACCGCTATGAGACTGCAATACAATCTACAGCCGATTCCTTGCTGCAGTAGAAGCCAGATTTCATATTTATTGATAGCGAAATGTCATTTTATTTTGCAGTTAAGTGCAAGCTGAAGGGGGCGAGCCCCCAAAGAAGAGTTCCTTCATTTGACAAAAGGGTAGTTTCAGCATCTGATGGAAGTTCAAGATCAACTGAAAGTACCCATCTGACCAATGAAGTTGCCACAAGGATCGTTGGTTCAACAACCATACCATCTACTACCGCAGTACCCACAAGGGTCATTCATTCATCAAATGAACCTGCCACTACCGCCCTTCCCAAGATGGACGTTCATTCATCAGGTAATTCTTCTACTACTGCCCTTCCCAAGATGGTCATTCATTCATCAGATGATCCTGCCCCAACTGCCCTTCCCAAGATGGGCGTTCATTCATCAGATGAACCTGCCACTACTGCCCTTCCCAAGATGGACATTCATTCATCAGATGAAACTGCCACTACTGCCCTTCCCAAGATGGACATTCATTTATCAGATGAACCTGCCACTGCTGCCCTTCCCAAGATGGTCGTTCATTCATCAGATGAACCTGCCACTACCGCCCTTCCCAAGATGGACGTTCATTCATCAGATGAACCTGCCACTACTGCCCTTCCCAAGATGGATATTCATTCATCAGGTGAACCTGCCACTGCTGCCCTTCCCAAGATGGACGTTCATTCATCAGATGAATCTGCCTCTAATGCCCTTCCCAAAATGGTCGTTCATTCATCAGATGAACCTGCCACTACTGCCCTTCCCAAGATGGATGTTCATTCATCAGATGATCCTGCCCCAACTGCCCTTCCCAAGATGTGCGTTCATTCATCAGATGAATCTGCCACTACTGCCCTTCCCAAGATGGGCGTTCATTCATCAGGTGAACCTGCCCCTACTGCCCTTCCCAAGATGGGCGTTCATCCATCAGATGAACCTGCCCCCACTGCCCTTCCCAAGATGGATGTTCAGTCATCAGATGAACCTGCCACTACTGCCCATCCCAAGATGGTCGTTCATTCATCAGATGTTCCTGCCCCAACTGCCCTTCCCAAGATGGACATTCAGTCGTCAGATGAACCTGCCCCCACTGATCTTCCCAAGATGGGCATTCATTCATCAGATGAACCTGCCCCCACTGACCTTCCCAAGATGGACGTTCATTCACCAGATGAACCTGCCCCCACTGCCCTTCCCAAGATGGACATTCAGTCATCAGATGAACCTGCCACTACTGCCCTTCCCAAGATGGGCGTTGATTCATCAGATGAACCTGCCACTACTGCCCTTCCCAAGATGGACGTTCAGTCATCAGATGAACCTGCCACTACTGCCCTTCTCAAGATGGTCGTTCATTCATCAGGTGAACCTGCCACTGCTGCCCTTCCCAAGATGGACGTTCATTCATCAGGTGAACCTGCCACTACTGCCGTTCCCAAGATGGGCGTTTATTCATCAGATGAACCTGCCCCTACTGCCCTTCCCAAGATGGGCGTTCATTCATCAGATGATCCGGCCCCAACTGCCCTTCCCAAGATGGTCGTTCATTCATCAGATGAACCTTCCACTACCGCCCTTCCCAAGATGGTCGTTCATTCATCAGGTGAACCTGCCCCCACTGCCCTTCCCAAGATGGTCGTTCATTCATCAGGTGAACCTGCCCCAACTGCCCTTCCCAAGATGGTCGTTCATTCATCAGATGAACCTTCCACTACCGCCCTTCCCAAGATGGACGTTCATTCATCAGGTGAACCTGCCACTACTGCCCTTCCCAAGATGGCCGTTTATTCATCAGATGAACCTGCCACTACTACCCATCCCAAGATGGCTGTTTATTCATCAGGTGAACCTTCCACTACTGCCCTGCCCAGTCCATGTACACAAAAGGACACAGAAGGTCCAAAATTCTCCCCAAAAGCAGGTGCGAATCAAAGTACAAACAGAGGTTTACGGGTGTCCGACCGCAGGAGGGGAGGAGCTGAACAGATATGTTCCGTGTCCCCCATGGAGAATATCAGAAAATGAGTCACTTTAAAGTCACTCTTACCCACCTCCTCACGGGGACACTCGATGGGGCCTTTACTCAACTGCCCCATCCTAGTAGCCTCCGTGTTGCTGGTTTAACCCCAGTTCTGTGAGCTCTCCGCCAGGTCCTGTCGGGTTATTTCACCACCGACGCTAAAGGTAGTCAGAGCGGTTTGTTGGACCCGGGGATATGGCTGCACAGGCTATTCGACCGCAGGAGTTTCACAACCTAACCCGACATCCTCACCTGACATTGGGATGGTGGGTCCATAGTGATCGGGAATCCAGGCTAGTTATCTAGTCCCTAAGCTATGGGTCCTGAGGCCAACTGTAGCTCCTCCCTGCCACTGCACGGGCAGAGATCAGCGAACCCAGCACAGGCTACGGGGGGGGGGGGAGTCTAACCTGAGACCACTCAGGTCTGCATTGGCCTCCAGTCACTCACTGACTGAACCCGCAGAAGTCCCCACAGACAGAGGGGTAATCGTTCAAGGCCTCACTCAACTGACACACACACGCTGATATAATATGGAGACCAGAGCCACAGTCCTGGTCTCCGTATTACAAAAAAGGTATCGAGGCACTGGAGGTGGTGCAAAAAAAAGATTTTAGAAGGATGACACCAGAACTGAGAGGTTATATGCCTATCAGGAAAGATTGAACAGGCTGGGCCTCTTTTCTCTAGAAACGTGAAGGCTGAGGGGTGACCTGATGGAGGTCATTAAAATTATGAAAGGATTTTTATTGGGTAGACGTAGAGAAGATGTTTCCACTTGTGGGGGAGGCCAAATCTATAAGATAAAAATACAACATGATAAAAATATCAGATAGTCACTAATAAATCCAATAAGGAATTCAGGAGAAACTTCTTTACCCAGAGAGTGGTGAGAATGTGGAACTCGCTACCACAGGGAGTGGTTGAGGCGAATATTGTAGATATATTTAAGGGGGAGCTGGATAAACACATGAGGGAGAAATGAATAGAGGGAGATGTTGATGGGGTGGGATGAAGAGGGGTGGGAGGAGGCTCGTGTGGAGCAGGAACCAGTTGAGCGGAATTCTCATCCTGGTTTTCAAATCCCTCCATGGCCTCGCCCCCTCCCTATCTCTGTGACCTCCTCCAGCCCCACAACCCTCCGAGATCTCTGCTCTCCCCCAATTCTGGCCTCTTGAGCATCCCTGATTTTAATCACTCCACCATTGGCGGCCGTGGCTTCAGCTGCCTGGGCCCCAAGCTCTGGAATTCCCTCGCTAAACCTCTCCACCTCTCTACCTCCCTCTCCTCCTGTAAGACCCTCCTTAAAACCCACCTCCATCCTCCCGAATATCTCCTTATGTGGCTCGGTGTCAAATTTTTGTTTGATAATCGCTCCTGTGAAGTGCCTTGGGACGGTTTACTCCGTTGAAGGTGCTATATAAATGCAGGTTGTTTCTGTGCTGTACATTCTATGTAATTCTATGATGAATATTGACATAATAAAACTCACTACGCACTTGGTTGGAGCATAAAGCAAGGCTTTAATCAACTTGTTTCAGAACATGGAGGTCTAGTTGTACTTCACTAGTTCCTTGTCTTACAAAATGTCCCTGAGCAAGCTGGGCCCACGCCCGAGTATTTATACTCCTTGGACGGCGCCACCAGCTGGCCGTCCAGTGTTATTTCATGAGTAGTTTCTTTATAATGATGAGATTTATAACAAATATTACCCTCCTAGTTTCAGAAAGCACTGATCTTGGTGTCGTCACAGCTACACATCAGGCTACGGGTGATGGCGTCACCGGGATCGCCCAGTCGCAGGGGAAGACGCACCCAAAGCCCATGGCCCGCAAATACCTGAAAGATTCCCAGAAAGGAGGAGGGAGCGTTGCCATGGAAGTCCACGGCTACGTTGCAGTGGCGATGGCGGTGGGGCTGAGTGGGGTGGTCCTTGCGGGCCTAGCGTACTGTTGCGTTCGGAGAAAGAGAGGTGAGTGAGTGGCTGCTCATCGTATCATATTGCTAAGGGCCTCACCGCTAAACATTCAGTCAGCCCACCGGGAATCGGCTGGGGCAGTGGGTCGCACCGGAACGCAAATCGATACTCAGATACACTTCAGACCAATGGCCTCCCCCTCTCGCTCCTTCTCACTCTGTGTCTCTCACACTCTCCCCAACCATCTCACTTCACACCGTCTCTCTGTATAGCTGTATTTCTCTCTCTCTCTCTCTTCCCCTGTCCTTCTCTCTGTCTATCTGTCACTCTCCCCTCTCCATCGCTGTCTCCTTCTCTCTCTGTCTATGTCTCTCTCCCCCTCTCTCTGCACACTGTCGCTCTGTATCTCTCTCTCTCTCTTCCCCTGTCCTTCTCTCTGTCTATCTGTCATTCTCCCCTCTCCATTGCCATCTCCCTCTTTCTCTGTCTATGTCTCTCTCCCCCTCTCTCTCCACACCGTCTCTCTGTCGATCTGTCTCTCTCCCCCTCTCAATCCCTTTCTCCTTCTCTCTGTTTACCTGTCTCACTCTCCCCCTCTCCTTATGTCTGTCTATCTATCACTATCCCACTCCCTCTCTCCCCTCTCCTTCTCTCTCTCTATATGTCTCTCTCCCCCTCTCCTTTCCACTGCAAATATTGACACGCTCCCTGAGACCCCCCTGTAAATACTGACACGCTCCCTGAGACCCCCCTGTAAATACTGACACGCTCCCGGAGACCCACTGTAAATACTGACACTCTCCCGGAGACCCACTGTAAATACTGACACACTCCCGGGGACCCCTTGTAAATATTGACACACTCCCGGAGACCACCTGTAAATACTGACACACTCCCGGGGGAACCACTGTAAATACTGACAAACTCCCGTGGACCTCCTGTAAATACTGACACACTCCCGGGGACCCCCTGTAAATACTGACACACTCCCGGAGACACCCCTGTAAATACTGACACACTCCCGGAGACACCCCTGTAAATACTGACACACTCCCGGGGACCCCCTGTAAATACTGACACACTCCCGGGGACCCCCTGTAAATACTGACACACTCCCGGAGACTCCCCTGTAAATACAGACACACTCCCGGAGACACCCTTGTAAATACTGACACACTCCCGGGGACCCCCTGTAAATGCTGACACACTCCCGGAGACCCCCTGTAAATACTGACACACTCCCGGAGCCTCCCTGTAAATACTGACACACTCCCGGAGACCCCCTGTAAATAGAGACACACTCCCGGAGACCCCCTGTAAATGCGGACACACTCCCGGGGACCCCCTGTAAATACTGACACACACAGAAACATAGAAGATAGGAGCAGGAGTAGGCCATTCGGCCCCTCGCGCCCGCTCCACCATTCAATGAGATCATGGCTGATCATCCAAATTCAGTACCCTGTCCCTGCCTTCTCCCCCTATCCCTTGATCCCTTTAGCCTTAAGAAATATATCCAACTCCTTCTTGAATATATTTAATGAATTGGCCTCAACTGCCTTCTGTGGTAGAGAATTCCACAGGTTCACCACTCTCTGGGTGAAGAAATTCCTCTTCATCTCTGTCCTAAATGGCTTACCCCTTATCCTTAGTGTGGAGATGCCGGAGTTGGACTGGGGTGGACAAATGTAAGAAATCACACAACACCAGGTTATAGTCCAACAGCTTTATTTGAAATCACAAGCTTTCGGAGCGCTGCTCCTTCTTCAGGTGAAGTGGAGAAATGCATAAAGACACAGCTTATATAGTCAGAGAATCATGTCAGATGTTTACAGGTAACCTTTCCAACTGCCATTTATCACACCTCGGCAGAGAGATAATCACAGCAGTCAAAGGTGTGAATGGTGTCCAAACAGGTCAGTCAGGGAAACATTACATCAAAGAACAATGAGGTGGGGTCACAAGGGGTCAAATATTGCAGATGCTGGGGTCTGTATGAAAAACAAAAAAACAGACAAAAAACATTTTTTTTGGCTGGAAATCACAGCAGGTCCAGCCGCATCTGTGTAGAGAGAACAAGCCAATGTCGACTCGAGTCTGGATGACCCTGCATCAGGTGGGGTTACATGTAGCGTGACATGAACCCAAGATCTCGGTTAAGGCCGTCCTCATGGGTGCGGAACTTGGCTATCAGTTTCTGCTCGACGATTTTGCGTTGTCGTGTGTCTCGAAGGCCACCTTGGAGAATGCTTACCCGAAGATCGGAGGCTGAATGTCCTTGACTGCTGAAGTGTTCCCCGACTGGGAGGGAACACTCCTGCCTGGTGATTGTTGCGCGGTGTCCGTTCATCCGTTGTCGCAGTGTCTGCATGGTCTCGCCGATGTACCATGCTCCGGGGCATCCTTTCCTGCAACGTATGAGGTAGACAACGTTGGCCGAGTCACATGAGTATGTACCATGTACCTGGTGGGTGGTGTCCTCACGTGTGATGATGGTATCTGTGTTGATGATCTGGCATGTCTTGCAGAGGTTGCTGTGGCAGGGTTGTGTGGTGTCGTGGTCGCTGTTCTCCTGGAAGCTGGGTAATTTGCTGCGAACGATGGTCTGTTTGAGGTTAGGCGGCTGTTTGAAAGCGAGTAGTGGAGGCGTGGGGATGGCCTTAGCGAGGTGTTCGTCGTCATCGATGACATGTTGAAGGCTGCGAAGAACATGGCGTAGTCTCTCCGCTCCGGGGAAGTACTGGACGACGAAGGGTACTCTGTTGGTTGTGTCCCGTGTTTGTCTTCTGAGGAGGTCTATGCGATTTTTCGCTGTGGCCCGTCGGAACTGTCGATCGACGAGTCGAGCGTCATATCCCGTTCTTACAAGGGCGTCTTTCAGTGTCTGTAGGTGTCCATCGCGTTCCTCCTCGTCTGAGCAGATCCTGTGTATTCACAGGGCTTGTCCATAGGGGATGGCTTCTTTAACGTGGTTAGGGTGGAAGCTGGAGAAGTGAAGCATCGTGAGGTTGTCCGTGGGCTTGCGGTAGAGTGAAGTGCTGAGGTGTCCGTCTTTGATGGAGATTCGTGTATCCAGGAATGAGACTGATTCTGAGGAGTAGTCCATGGTGAGTTTGATGGTGGGATGGAACTTGTTGATGTTATCGTGTAGTCTTTTCAGTGATTCTTCGCCGTGGGTCCATAGGAAGAAAATGTCATCGATGTATCTGGTGTATAGCGTTGGTTGGAGATCCTGTGCAGCGAAGAAGTCTTGCTCGAACTTGTGCATGAAGATGTTTGCATATTGGGGTGCGAATTTGGTCCCCATGGCTGTTCCGTGTGTTTGGGTAAAGAACTGGTTGTCGAAGGTGAAGACATTGTGGTCAAGGATGAAGCGGATGAGTTGTAGGATGGCGTCTGGAGATTGGCTGTTGTTGGTGTTGAGTACTGAGGCTGTCGCAGCGATGCCGTCATCGTGGGAGATACTGGTGTAGAGTGCCGAGACGTCCATCGTGGCGAGGAGTGTTCCTCGTTCAACTGGTCCGTGGGTGCTGAGCTTCTGTAAGAAGTCTGTAGTGTCGCGACAGAAGCTGGGGGTTCCCTGTACGATGGGTTTCAGGATGCCCTCGACATATCCAGAGAGGTTCTCACACAGGGTTCCATTGCCTGATGCGATAGGACGTGCAGGTGTGTTGGCTTTGTGTATCTTTGGGAGGCAGTAGAAGTCACCCACGCGGGGAGTACGTGGGATGAGAGCATGTAGGATGCTTTGAAGGTCTGGATCGAAGGTTTTGATCAGTCTGTTGAGTTGGCGGGTGTGTTCTTTGGTCGGATCTGCGGGTAACTGTCTGTAGTGTTCCTGGTTGTCCAGTTGTCGGTATACTTCTTTGCAATAGTCCGTTCTGTTCTGTATGACGATGGCACCTCCTTTGTCTGCTGGTTTGATGACGATGTTGCGGTTGGTCTTGAGAGCGTGGATGGCGTTGCGTTGTGCTCGGGTGACATTCTGGACTGTCTTGTGAGTGCGGCTGATGAATCTGGCATTGATGCATCTCCTGACAGCTTGAGCATACATGTCAAGCTTAGGGCAGCGACCCTCCGGAGGGGTCCAATTTGACTCTTTCTTCTTCGGTCGCTGCACTGCGGATCCCTCTGTCTGCTGTTCCGGATCATTGATTGTCTCATTGGGTTCGCCCTTATCCTTAGACTGTGACCCCTGGTTCTGGACTCCCCCGCCATCGGGAACATCCTTCCTGCATCTAGTCTGTCTAGTCCTGTTAGAATTTTATAAGTTTCAATGAGATCCCCTCTCATTCGTCTAAGCTCCAGTGAATATAAGCCCAATCAACCCAATCTCTCCTCATACGTCATTCCTGCCATCCCAGGTATCAGTCTGGTGAATCTTCGCTGCACTCCCTCCATGGCAAGAACATCCTTCCTCAGATAAGGCGACCAAAACTGCACACAATACTCAAGGTGTGGTCTCACCAAGGCCCTGTACAACTGCAGCAAGACATCTTTTGCTCCTGTACTTGAATCCTCTCGCTATGAAGGCCAACATACCATTTGCCTTCTCAACTGCCTACTGCACCTGCATGCTTATCTTCAGCGACTGGTGCACAAGGACACCCAGGTCTCGTTGCACTTCCCCTTTTCCCAATCTATTGCCATTCAGATAATAATCTGTCTTCCTGTTTTTGCCACCAAAGTGGATAACCTCGCATTTATCCACATTATACTGCATCTGCCATGCATCTGCCCAATCACCGAACCTGTCCAAATCATACTGGAGTTTCTCGGCATCCTCCTCACAGCATACACGCCCACCTAGCTTTGTGTCATCTGCAAACTTGGAGATATTACATCTAGTTCCCTCGTCTAGATCATTAATATATATTGTGAATAGCTGGGGTCCTAGTCACTGCCTGCCACTCAGAAAAAGACCTGTTTATTCCAACTCTTTGCTTCCTGTCTGCCAACCAGTTCTCTATGCAAGTCAGTACCTTACCCCCAATCCCATGTGCTTTAACTTTACACGCTAATCTCTTATGCGGGACCTTATCGAAAGCCTTCTGAAAGTCCAAATACACCACATCCACTGGTTCTCCCTTATCTATTCTACCAGTTACATCCTCAAAAAATTCCAGTAGATTAGTCAAGCACGATTTACCTTTTGTAAATCCATGGTGACTTTGTCCGATCCTGTCACTGTTTTCCAAGTGCTCTGCTATTACATCTTTCATAATGGACTCTAGCATTTTCCCCACTACCGATGTCAGGCTTACCGGTCTATAATTCCCCGTTTTCTCTCTACCACCTTTTTTGAATAGTGGGGCTACCCTCCAATCCATGGGAACTGTTCCAGAGTCTATAGAATTTTGGAAGATGACCAGCAATGCATCTACTATTTCTAGGGCCACTTCCTTAAGTACCCTAGAATGTAGATTATCAGGCCCTGGGGATTTATTGGCCTTCAATCCCGTTAATTTCCCTAACACCATTTTCCTACAAATACTGATTTCTTTCAGTTCCTCCCTCTCATTAGACCCTATGTACCCCGACATCTCTGGGAGGTTATTTGTGTCCTCCTTTGTGAAGACAGAACCAAAGTATGTATTAAATTGGTGAACCATTTCTTTGCTCCCCATTATAAATTCCCCTGATTCTGACTGCAAGGGACCTACGCTTGACTTCGCCAATCTTTTTCTCTTCACATATCTATAGAAGCTTTTACAGTTAGTTTTTATGTTCCCTGCAAGCTTACTCTCATATTCTATTTTCCCCCTCTTAACTAATCCCTTTGTCCTCCTTTGCTGAATCCTAAACTGCTCCCAATCCTCAGGTTTGCTGCTTTTTCTGGCCAATTTATATGTCCTCTCCTTGGATCTTATGCTATCCCTAATTTCCCTTGTTAGCCACGGTTGAGTCGCCTTTTTTGTTTTATTTTTATGCCAAACAGGGATGAACAAATTCTGTAGTTCATCCATGCAATCTTTAAATGTTTGCCATTGCCTATCCACCGTCATCCTTTAAGTAACATTCCCCAATCCAGCCTAGCCAACTCGCGCCTCATCCCATCGTAGTTTCCTTTATTTAAATTCAGGACCCTAGTCTCTGAGTCAACTACTTCATTCTCCATCTTAATGAAGAATTCTATCATATTATGATCGCTCCGCCCCAAGGGGCCTTGCACAACAAGATTGCTAATTAATCCTTTCTCATTACATAATACCCAGTCTAAGATGGCCTGG
The DNA here is from genome assembly GCF_052327205.1 of Somniosus microcephalus. NCBI lineage: Eukaryota > Metazoa > Chordata > Chondrichthyes > Squaliformes > Somniosidae > Somniosus > Somniosus microcephalus. The sequence continues at coordinate 47,650,366 of NW_028225182.1, read as the reverse complement.
TCTCTAGTTGGTTCCTCGACATATTGGTCCAGGAAACCATCCCATTTTCACTCCAGGAATTCCTCCTCCACAGTATTGTTACTAATTTGGTTAGCCCAATCTATATGTAGATTAAAGTCACCCATGATAACTGCTGTGCCCTTATTGCCCGCTGTGCCCTTATTATACGCATCTCTAATTTCTCGTTTAATGCAATCCCACTCCCGGAGACTCCCCTGTAAATACTGACACACTCCCAGGGACCCCCCCTGTAAATAATGACACACACCCGGGGACCCCCTGTAAATACTGACACACTCCCGGAGACCCCCTGTAAATACTGACACACTCCCAGAGACTTCCCTGTAAATACCGACACACACCCGGGGACCCCCAGTAAATACCAACACACTCCCCGGGGACCCCTGTAAATACTGACACACTCCCGGGGACCCCCTGTAAATACTAACACACTCTCGGGGACCCACTGTAAATATCAAACACTCCCGGGGACCCCCTGTAAATACTGACACACACCCCGGAGATTCCCCTGTTAATACTGACACACGCCTGGGGACCCCCTGTAAATACTGACACACTGCTGGGGATCCCCTGTAAATACTGACACACTCCCGGGGACTCCCTGTAAATACTGACACACTCCCGGGGTTCCCCTGTAAATACTGACACACTCCCGGAGACTCCCTGTAAATACTGACACACTCCCGGAGACCCCCTGTAAATAGAGACACACACCCTGGGACCCCCTGTAAATACTGAAACACTCTCGGGGACCCCCTGTAAATACCGACACACTCCCTGGGACCCCCTGTAAATACTGACACACTCCGGGGACCCCCTGTAAATACCGACACACGCCCAGAGACTACCCTGTAAATGCCGACACACTCCCAGGGACCCCCTATAAATACCGACACACACCCGGGGACCCCCTGTAAATACTGACACAGTCCCGGGGACCCCCTGTAAATACTAACACACTCCTGGGGACCCCCTGTAAATACTGACACACTCCCGGGGACCCCCTGTAAATACTGACACACTCCCAGAGACCCCGTGTAAATACCGACACACTCCCGGGAACTCCCTGTAAATACTGACACACTCCCGGGGAACCCCTGTAAATACTGACACACTCCCGGGGATCCCCTGTAAATACTGACACACTACCGGAGGCCCCCTGTAAATAGAGACACACTCCCTGGGACCCCTTGTAAATACTGACACACACCCCGGAGACTCCGTGTAAATACTGACACACTCCCGGGGAACCCCTGTAAATACTGACAGACACCCAGGGACCCCCTGTTAATACTGACAGACACCCAGGGACCCCCTGTTAATACTGACACAGCCCCAGGGACTCCCTGTAAATACTGACACACTCCCGGAGACCCCCTGTAGATACTGGCACACACCCGGGGATCCCCGTGTAAATACTGACACACTCCCGGGGACCCCTGTAAATACTGACACACTCCCGGGGACCCCCTGTAAATACTGACACACTCCCGGGGAACCCCTGTAAATACTGGCACACTCCCGGGGACCCCTGTAAATACTGACACACTCCCGGGGACCCCCTGTAAATACTGACACACTCCCGGGGAACCCCTGTAAATACTGACACACTCCCGGAGACCCCCTGTAGATACTGGCACACACCCGGGGATCCCCGTGTAAATACTGACACACTCCCGGGGACCCCTGTAAATACTGACACACTACCGGGGACCCCCTGTAAATACTGAAACACTCTCGGGGACCCCCTGTAAATACTGACACACTCCCTGGGACCCCCTGTAAATACCGACACACGCCCGGGGACCCCCTGTAAATACTGACACAGTCCCGGGGACCCCCTGTAAATACTGACACACTCCTGGGGACCCCCTGTAAATACTGACACACTCCCGGGGACACCCTGTAAATAGTGACACACTCCCAGAGACCCCGTGTAAATACCGACACACTCCCGGGGAGTCCCTGTAAATACTGACACACTCCCGGGGAACCCCTGTAAATACTGACACAGTCCCGGGGACCCCCTGTAAATACTGACACACTCCTGGGGACCCCCTGTAAATACTGACACACTCCCAGAGACCCCGTGTAAATACCGACACACTCCCGGGGAGTCCCTGTAAATACTGACACACTACCGGAGGCCCCCTGTAAATAGAGACACACTCCCTGGGACCCCTTGTAAATACTGACACACTCCCCGGAGACTCCCTGTAAATACTGACACACTCCCGGGGAACCCCTGTAAATACTGACAGACACCCAGGGACCCCCTGTTAATACTGACACAATCCCAGGGACTCCCTGTAAATACTGACACACTACCGGGGATCCCCTGTAAATACTGACACACTCCCGGGGACACCCTGTAAATACTGACACACTCCCGGGGATCCCCTGTAAATACTGACACACTCCCGGAGACTCCCTGTAAATACTGACACATTCCCGGAGACCCCCTGTAAATAGAGACACACTCCCTGGGACCCCCTGTTAATACTGACGCACTCCCTGGGACTCCCTGTAAATACTGACACACTCCCAGGGACACCCTGTAAATACTGACGCACTCTCGGGGACTCCCTGTAAATACTGACACACTCCCAGAGACTCCCTGTAAATACTGAAACACTCCCGGGGATACCCTGTAAATACTGACACACTCCTGGGGACCCCCTGTAAATACTGACACTCTCCCAGAGACTCCCTGTAAATACTGACACACACCCGGGGATACCCTGTAAATACTGACACACACCCGGGGACCCCCGTGTAAATAGTGACACACTCCCGGAGACCCCCTGTAGATACTGGCACACACCCGGGGATCCCCATGTAAATACTGACACACTCCCGGGGACCCCTGTAAATACTGGCACACACCCGGGGACCCCCTGTAGATATTGACAGCGGCAGACAACAGGAAGAAAAATAAACGTTTTAAAATATGGGCCTTCTCTTTTCAGGACTGGAAATACAAGATGGCACCAGCAAGGCTGTAACAGACAATGAAACAATGCCCGATTAAATGATGCCCTCCCACAGGCTCCGATGTGCCAAGCCCGCTCTAACGATGCAGAGATTGTTTCAAAAAGAGCTTTCTAACCAGAGCTGTAACATTTTGCGACATTAATGGCCTCGCCACATTAGCTGGGTTGAAAGGTCAAGCTAAAACCTCAGTGCATTGTGGGTCTGCCCACGCCGCTGCGACCCTGCTCTACGTGCGCCTCCTGCAATTGCTTCTTTGTGGCCGTTCCCGGGGCTTCTAACTTCTCAGCAGAGTTTTAATCCTTTCTTGAAGGCCGAGGTGACCTCATTCTGGTTAATGTTCGGTTTTAATGGTTTAAAAAAAAATTATTGTTAATAATTCTCGTGGGTGTGGGCGTCGATTACCAGGCTGCGATTTATTGCCATCCCTGGTTGCCCCTTGAGAAGGTGGGGGTGGGGCGGGAGCGGGGATTCCCAATTAATCTCGTCCGCGACAGAAGCAGGTCAGGCGGCGTCCGCGGAGAGAGAACCAAAGTCAGCGGTTCAGCTCGTCCACCTTCCATCAGGTCGACCGCCACTCGGTAACCAAGGCAGTGAAGCAGCCACAACGAGAGGTCACCAGCCAGAAACGTTAACTTCCTGGCCTTGAACAGCATCTGAGCAGGTGTCCACTTCCGACCGTCCTACAAAAAAGAAGCTCGACCTCTCGGCAGCCTTCAGCTGGCGGCCCTGGCTCAGTGGGGCCACGCTCTCTCTCTCTCGCCTCTGAGTCAGATACGCCAGTCCCAAGGAGAAATGGGTGAAGGATCTTCAAAGCTTCCTTGACCAGCGTAAAGATAAAGCTATCACTCACATTTACAGCATCACCGGTCTGCCTAATGCATCTAAGTCCCCCGTCATACTTCAAGACATTACAGTTTACTAGAACAGGGACTGAGTGGGTTAATTTATATTGTGTACCGTGTGGCTCAGTGCGTTACCAATCAAGCCCCGAATTAGCACCAGACAGTAGCACCCTTAACTCCTTCCAGGTCAAACTCCTAACAAGATTGTGTGCGTAAGTGTTGGTTGTGGTTCAGTGGGTAGCACTCTCACCTTAGTCAGAAGGTCGTGGGTTCAAGTCCCACTCCAGAGACTTGAGCACAAAATCTAGGCTGACACTCCCAGTGCAATACTAGGGGAGCGCCGCACTGTCGGAGGGGCAGTACTGAGGGAGCGTCGCACCACGGAGGAGCAGTACTGAGGGAGCGCCGCACTGTCGGAGGGGCAGTACTGAGGGAGCGTCGCACCACGGAGGGGCAGTACTGAGGGAGCGCCGCACTGTCGGAGGGGCAGTACTGAGGGAGCGTCGCACCATGGAGGGGCAGTACTGAGGGAGCGCCGCACTGTCGGAGGGGCAGTACTGAGGGAGCGTCGCACCACGGAGGGGCAGTACTGAGGGAGCGCCGCACTGTCGGAGGGGCAGTACTGAGGGAGCGTCGCACCACGGAGGGGCAGTACTGAGGGAGCACCGCACTGTTGGAGGGGCAGTACTGAGGGAGCGTCGCACCACGGAGGGGCAGTACTGAGGGAGCGCCGCACTGTCGGAGGGGCAGTACTGAGGGAGCGTCGCACCACGGAGGGGCAGTACTGAGGGAGCGCCGCACTGTCGGAGGGGCAGTACTGAGGGAGCGTCGCACCACGGAGGGGCAGTACTGAGGGAGCGCCGCACTGTCGGAGGGGCAGTACTGAGGGAGCGTCGCACCACGGAGGGGCAGTACTGAGGGAGCGCCGCACTGTCGGAGGGGCAGTACTGAGGGAGCGTCGCACCACGGAGGGGCAGTACTGAGGGAGCGCCGCACTGTCGGAGGGGCAGTACCGAGGGAGCGTCGCACCACGGAGGGGCAGTACTGAGGGAGCGCCGCACTGTCGGAGGGGCAGTACTGAGGGAGCGTCGCACCACGGAGGGGCAGTCTCTCAGATGAGACGTCAAACCGAGGCCCCCGTCTGCCCTCTCAGGCGGACGTAAAAGATCCGACAGCACTATTTCAAAGAAGAGCAGGGTAGTTATCCCCAGTGTCCTGGCCAATATATAAACCTCAACCAACACCTGAAAAATAGATGATCTGGTCATTTTCACACTGCTGTTTGTAGGAGCTTGCTGTGCGCAAATTGGCTGCCGCGTTACCTACATTACAATAGTGACCACATTTCACAAAGTGCTTCATTGGCTGTGAAGCGCTTTGGGACGTCCTGAGGTGGTGAAAGGCGCTGGAGAAATGCGAGTCTTTCTTTATCAGTCAGCTCTACCCTCAAATCTCTGTCTGTGTCATGGGCCTCCTTTTCTCCCTTACTCTCTTTTATCGATGCTCTTGTGATCAGTGTTCCTCTGAGCTTTCTCTCTCGATCCTTTTAAGCTCCCATTGCACCTGCCTAGGCTCTCTCTCTTGCTCTGGCGATCAAACATCCATTCGTATAAAGTCAGTCCGACTTCCTGATAAACAACCGGCCAATAGTTCAGACGTCTGGGATGTGCAGACACTTCCTTAATAACCTTTGGCTTTCGCAGAATTGCAGTTTCTTTTCCTGGATTCGTTATCTGAATAGTTCCACTTAAAGTTCTCCCAGTTTTTCCAAAACCTGGAACCACCTCACCTCTGTGAGTCTTACCTCTCTCTTGTTCGATCAGCAGGATTCTACAAACCCAAACTTAGTGCCATCCAAACATGACCTCTTGCTCTGCAGCTGAAACCCTCATCCATGCCTTTGTTACCTCTAGACTTGACCATTCCAACGCACTCCTGGCTGGCCTCCCACATTCCACCCTACGTAAACTTGAGGTCATCCAAAACTCGGCTGCCCATGTCCTAACCCGCACCAAGTCCCGTTGACCCATCACTCCCTGTGCTCGCTGAACTACATTGGCACCCAGTTAAGCAGCGCCTCGATTTCAAAATTCTCATCCTTGTTTTCAAATCCCTCCATGGCCTCGCCCCTCCCTATCTCTGTAATCTCCTTCAGCCCCACAACCCCCCGAGATATCTGCGCTCCTCTAATTCTGCCCTCTTGAGCATCCCTGATTATAATCGCTCCACCATTGGTGGCCGTGCCTTCTGTTGCCTGGGCGCCAAGCTCTGGAAATCCCTCCCTAAACCTCTCCGCCTCGCTACCTCTCTCTCCTCCTTTAAGGCGCTCCTTAAAACCTACCTCTTTGACCAAGCTTTTAGCCATCTGCCCTAATTTCTCCTTAGGTGGCTTGGTGTCAATTTTTTTGTCTTAAAATATTCCTGTGCAGCACCTTGGGACGTTTTACTACCTTAAAGGTGCTATATAAATGCAAATTGTTGTTGTCTTCTCTTTACTCCAACGCGTTTCAACATTGGTGCTGTGCCGCACTCTGACCCTTCACCTTTCACCTGGGTTCCTCAGAATAAACAATACAAGGTGCCCAACATTCTATATTGCCCCGCTCTTTTCTTCTCAACCCCATTTCCAACATTCGATGATGCTCAAATGAAGGTCGGTTGTATTTCTTCAATTAAAACATTTGTACATTTATTGTGTGGTTAATGCCAATTACTGTAAAATGTGTTGTCAAGGCAGTCAATACTGCATACAACCAGAGACAGTCTGAGCACTCCCAGGGCAGGTACAGCACGGGTTAGATACAGAGTAAAGCTCCCTCTACACTGTCCATCAAACACTCCCAGGGCAGTTACAGCACAGGTTAGATACAGAGAAAAGCTCCCTCTACACTGTCCCATCAAACACTCCCAGGGCAGTTACAGCACGGGTTAGATACAGAGTAAAGCTCCCTCTACACTGTCCATCAAACACTCCCAGGGCAGTTACAGCACGGGTTAGATACAGAGAAAAGCTCCCTCTACACTGTCCCATCAAACACTCCCAGGGCAGTTACAGCACGGGTTAGATACAGAGTAAAGCTCCCTCTACACTGTCCATCAAACACTCCCAGGGCAGTTACAGCACGGGTTAGATACAGAGTAAAGCTCCCTCTACACTGTCCATCAAACACTCCCAGGGCAGTTACAGCACAGGTTAGATACAGAGTAAAGCTCCCTCTACACTGTCCCATCAAACACTCCCAGGGCAGTTACAGCACAGGTTAGATACAGAGAAAAGCTCCCTCTACACTGTCCCATCAAACACTCCCAGGGCAGTTACAGCACGGGTTAGATACAGAGTAAAGCTCCCTCTACACTGTCCATCAAACACTCCCAGGGCAGTTACAGCACAGGTTAGATACAGAGAAAAGCTCCCTCTACACTGTCCCATCAAACACTCCCAGGGCAGTTACAGCACGGGTTAGATACAGAGTAAAGCTCCCTCTACACTGTCCATCAAACACTCCCAGGGCAGTTACAGCACGGGTTAGATACAGAGTAAAGCTCCCTCTACACTGTCCATCAAACACTCCCAGGGCAGTTACAGCACAGGTTAGATACAGAGTAAAGCTCCCTCTACACTGTCCCATCAAACACTCCCAGGCCAGGTACAGCACGGGTTAGATACAGAGTAAAGCTCCCTCTACACTGTCCCATCAAACACTCCCGGGGCAGGTACAGCACGGGTTGGATACACAGTAAAGCTCCCTCTACACTGTCCCATCAAATACTCCCAGGGCAGGTACAGCACGGGTTAGATACAGAGTAAAGCTCCCTCTACACTGTCCATCAAACACTCCCAGGGCAGTTACAGCACAGGTTAGATACAGAGAAAAGCTCCCTCTACACTGTCCCATCAAACACTCCCAGGGCAGTTACAGCACGGGTTAGATACAGAGTAAAGCTCCCTCTACACTGTCCATCAAACACTCCCAGGGCAGTTACAGCACGGGTTAGATACAGAGTAAAGCTCCCTCTACACTGTCCATCAAACACTCCCAGGGCAGTTACAGCACAGGTTAGATACAGAGTAAAGCTCCCTCTACACTGTCCCATCAAACACTCCCAGGGCAGGTACAGCACGGGTTAGATACAGAGTAAAGCTCCCTCTACACTGTCCCATCAAACACTCCCGGGGCAGGTACAGCACGGGTTGGATACACAGTAAAGCTCCCTCTACACTGTCCCATCAAATACTCCCAGGGCAGGTACAGCACGGGTTAGATACAGAGTAAAGCTCCCTCTACACTGTCCCATCAAACACTCCCAGGACAGGTACAGCACGGGTTAGATACAGAGTAAAGCTCCCTCTACACTCTCCCATCAAACACTCCCAGGGCATGTACAGCATGGGTTAGATACAGAGTAAAGCTCCCTCTACACTGACCCATCAAACACTCCCAGGGCAGGTACAGTACAGGTTAGATACAGAGTAAAGCTCCCTCTACACTGTCGCATCAAACACTCCCAGGGCAGGTACAGCACGGGTTAGATACAGAGTAAATCTCCCTCTACACTGTCCCGTCAAACACTCGCAGGGCAGGTACAGCACGGGTTAGATACAGAGTAAAGCTCACTCTACACTGTCCCCATCAAACACTCCCAGGGCAGGTACAGCACGGGTTAGATACAGAGTAAAGCTCTCTCTACCCTGTCCCATCAAACACTCCCAGGGCAGGTACAGCACGGGTTAGATACAAAGTAAAGCTCCCTCTACACTGTCCCATCAAACATTCCCAGGGCAGGTACAACACGGGTTAGATACAGAGTAAAGCTCCCTCTGCACTGTCCCCATCAAACACTCCCAGGGCAGGTACAGTACGGGTTAGATACAGAGTAAAGCTCCCTCTACACTGTCCCATCAAACACTCCCAGGGCAGGTACAGCACGGGTTAGATACAGAGTAAAGCTCCCTCTACACTGACCCATCAAACACTCCCAGGGCAGGTACAGCACGGGTTAGATACAGAGTAAAGCTCCCTCTACACTGTCCCATCAAACACTCCCAGGGCAGGTACAGCACGGGTTAGATACAGAGTAAAGCTCCCTCTACACTTTCCCCATCAAACACTCCCAGGGCAGGTACAGCACGGGTTAGTTACAGAGTAAAGCTCCCTCTACACTGTCCCCATCAAACACTCCCAGGGCAGGTACAGCACGGGTTAGATACAGAGTAAAGCTCCCTCTACACTTTCCCCATCAAACACTCCCAGGGCAGGTACAGCACGGGTTAGATACAGAGTAAAGCTCCCTCTACACTGTCCCCATCAAACACTCCCAGGGCAGGTACAGCACGGGTTAGATACAGAGTAAAGCTCACCGTTAGGGTGAAAATTATATAGCTTAAAGCAGCAACATAAACAGTTCAAGAATGTATTGTAAGAAGTGAACTTGTAAATAAGAAACATGGGCACAAGACAAAACAAACTCAGCTTAAGACGGGGCCGGCTAAGCTTGGGACACAAACTGTAATTCCCCCCCTTAGGCTTTATAACATTAGCTGCCCTCATTTTGTGTTAAATTCACAAAGCTTCCATCTTTGTCCCATGAGGATTCCCCATAGTATGTCTAAGTGCTGTTGTGGTGGGCAAGGGGCAGGAATTAACTGTTTGTGTCTGCTCCCATTAAAACCATTGTGCTTGACAGTTATTGAATGTGGGAAACACTAAGGCCTAGAAATTGAGTATAGCCCCGTTTGGTGCGCTAGCCTCGCCAGGGCGCTAAAAGTAGCGCCCCGGAAGCATTCGCGGCCGCCCGCCGGAAATTCTGTGGTAGCGCCCCAAAGGGAAGCACGGCACGAGTGGAGGTGCCCCGCATCCCTCTTGGGTTGCTGCGACTGAATATCGTAGCGCAACGTGCCGCAGCGCCACACGCTGCGGCACATCGCGCTGTGGTACTGCAGGCCTTCTTCCCCTACTTAAAGGGGAGGGGCCTTGTTCTGCGCGATCTGGGCCCAGCTGGGCCCCCGAGGACCGCGAATGCCGGCAAAAGAGCTCGGCACCGAGGAGAAGTGCCGGGATCTTGGAACGCAGCCGGCACTCCGCGGGGGGGTCGTTCAGGAGGCCGGGAACGGCAGCGCAGAGAGGTGCTGGCAGGCGGCCAGCAACAAAAATGGCCGCCCCGCACCTCTCCTTTAATTTGCGCCTCCACCGCCGCAGGTAGGCCCCCCTGAACCGGTCGCACATAGCGTCCGGCGGTAAATCAGGGGGCGCTTCCAACTATCATGGCCAGGGCATCAGCGGGGTGCTGCGCACACTGATGACGTCATCGGTAGTGGCGCAGCGCTAACAGCTAGCGCCACCACTAGTGTCCCACTGAATTTAGCGGGAGGCGTGGCCAGTGGCTTGCGACCCACTTAGCACCCTCTTAAGGCGTTAACGGGTGGCGCAGCCCACTGAATTTCTCCCCCTAAATATTTCACATTTATTCAGTGGTGCAGCCTTCTGCAAACTATTTGCTGGAAGCCCTTTGGATGTATTAATTCTACTATTCTATAATGCAAAGTCGATGAATCAAAATTGTGTGTATTGATGAGTTACAGTAATTGGTAGCTGCAAAACTGCCCATTTTGTAATTAACTATTAAAAAGTGCCCAAAGTTCTGGAAGGTTCCATATCATTTTATGTTGCCAAACTAGTATCCTGTGAGGACAGGGGAGTTGTTGCTGGGGGAGCGTGATTGGTTGAAGACACCTGTGTGTAATATTTTGCTATAATGTATAAAAGAAGTTTCAATACCTTGTTGCTAAGGAAGCGTGATTGGTTGAAGACACCTGTGTGTAATATTTTGCTGTAATGTATAAAAGAAGTTTCGATACCACTGTAATGGCGAGAAGGTGATCACTAGACCGCGGGGTCTATGGCTCTTCTCCCAGAGCACTCTGAACAATAAACTGTGAGCTTCTACTTTGAGACAGACTCGAGTGAATCTATTTTTCACCAACAATTGGCGTAGTCGGCAGGATGCTCCGTAACTGAAAGACCGCCTGTACCAGAGAACCCGGACGAGAAGTCAATTTTGACCGTCCAGAAATTGAATCACCTGGGAAGGCGGAGTGACAGTGCCGTAGCATCACGAATCAAGGAAAGTCTGTGAGAGGTAGGGGAACACAGTTGTGAGAGTGTGGATCGCGAGTGCTAAGGGAACACTGTGTAGCGATAAAGGTCACGAAGGAATGAGTGATTGACTGATCGACATGGACAAGGAGGGCACCTGTCTCATGCATCTAGCCTGAGCTGGAATTAAGAGGGCGATTGGGCCCACGTGATGGCCAGGGTCAAGTAGGCGTAGAGGCTACAAAGCACCCTGGGATCGTGAAGTCAATAAATATATGTGTGTGTTGTGAATAATTAACCGCTTAAAGTCTTTTAAGGTATCAAGAACAAATCCGAGTAGAGGAACTCAGCATTTGGTAAGACTATAAGTTGGACTACAAAATGGCGTCGGGGAAAGAAATAGAATGGGGACCAGCGGGGTCCCTTACTAGGTTCTATGCAGATGACCGGAAGGGTTTAGTTGATAAGATGAGAAAGGAAGGGTGGGGCCCGCTCCAGAATCAGAAGGTGATCACTAGACCGTGGGGTCTATGGCTCTTCTCCCAGAGCGCTCTGAACATTAAACTGTGAGCTTCTACTTTTAGACAGACTTGAGTGAATCTATTTTTCACCAACAATTGATTGTAATGTGATAATGACCAGGTAATCTGTTTTTTAATTTGAGGGGTAAATATTGGCCCCAGGACACCGGGGAGAACTCCCCTGCTCTTCTTCGAAGTAGTGGCCATGGAATCTTTTACGTCCACCTGAGAGAGCAGACGGGGCCTCGGTTTAACATCTCATCCGGAAGATGGCATCTCCAACAGTGCAGCACTCCCTCAGTACTGCCCCTCTGACAGTGCAGCACTCCCACAGTACTGCCCCTCCGACAGTGCAGCGCTCCCTCAGTGCTGCACCTCCGACAGTGCAGTGCTCCCTCAGTACTGTCCCTCCGACAGTGCAGTGCTCTCTCAGTACTGTCCCTCTGACAGTGCAGCGTTGCCTCAGTACTGCCCCTCCGACAGTGCGGCGCTCCCTCAGTACTGCCCCTCCGACAGTGTAGTGCTCCCTCAGTACTGCCCCTCCAACAGTGCAGCGCTCCCTCAGTACTGCCCCTCCGACAGTGCAGCGCTCCCTCAGTACTGCCCCTCCGACAGTGCGGCGTTGCATCAGCACTGCACTGGCGTGTCAGCCTGGATTTTTGTGCTCAGATCTCTGGAGTGGGACTTGAACCCACAACCATTCTGACTCCGAGGCAAGGCTGCGACCCACTGAGCCATGGTGTGTGATGTCAGAAAACTACGAGGCACTTGGTCTAAGTATTAAACAAAGCTTTAATCAACTGTTTTACAACATGGAGATCTAGCTGTGTCCTTCACTAGTTCCTCTTAAAGAATGTCCTGAGCAAGCTGGGCCCCATGCCCGAGTATATATACTCTCCCTGGACAGCGCCACCAGCAGGCCGCTCAATATTATTTCATAAGTCATTTCCACATTAATGACAAGCTTCATGTCAGTGTGTGTCCTGTGTGTATGTATCTGTCAGCTTGCCCACGTATGTCAGTCTCTGTGGCCAGGTCTGTGTGCACGCTCTGTGTCCAGGTCACAGGCCCTCAATACTGAACCTCGGGTCCTTCGATCTCACTGCCCTGCCCCGGGACCCCATGTCAAGTGCTGCACCGACCCTCCAGTAATATCTCCTCCTTGATACTTGATTCTGATACAAGTAACAAGCCAGCGCACCAAGCCTTGGAAACACAGGAGAATCGAAAGGTTAACTTCAGTCGGACTGCCTTTCACAGGTCAGGCCACATACACCCTGTCTAGCAACACAGATCTCCAGCGTTGACATTGCACATAGGCAGAAGCAGAGCAAAGTCGAAAAATAACAGGCAGCGTTGGAAATCTCCGGGTTCCCCTCGCTGGATTAACGAGAGTCAGTTCGCCGCTGGCATTTTCCCCCCTTGCTCCAACACCCACCGGACTCCTGGGACTCGAGGCGCATTCCCGGTCAATCCCGCGATATTCCGCAGCGGCTTTGCTATGAGTTAAACCGCCAGCCTCGACAAATGGTGCAACGGCGACGGCCAAGAAAAAGGGCACTGGTTTCTGGGAGCTATTCGACCGTGGGATTCAGTCCCGGTCCGCTTGATGGGCACGATAGTGCCATGCGACCGTGGGATTGGCTGCGCGTCCCCCTCCCCCACCCCCGGCTCCTCTCGACGGTACTCTTTCCCTCCTGGCTGCATCCACACCCCACACCCCGGCGTGGTGTTCCCGAGCACGGGGAGTGGCGTTTTGTGAATGGCAGTGGTTGAAACCACTCGGGGGGCAGCGGGGGGGGGTGGTGGGAAACGACCCCATTGGCTGAACGAGACACCCGCAAAGATCCCCAGCCCCCTCGGGTAAAAGAACAAAATGAACCTCAGCGCCTAGCGGAGAAGGCACGTCGCAACAGAGCGCCAAGTCCGATCCCACCCGCTGCACACTCTCCCAGCCCACAGTCACCCTTCCAGATCGGTATTTAGTCAACGGGCTTTTTACAACACTGTGACCTGAAGCTGTGGGGAAGGTCGGGGGGAAGAGGCCAAGGTGCGAAGGTCTGAAGACGCCAAGGCTTTCCTCGATTACTTTGTCCAGAAAGTCTTCCGAAATGGCCCGGCCGATTCAAAGGGCTCCCTGTTCTCCAGGCCAATCGCCACTTTGCCCAGCGAGTGAAGGTGGAAGGCGAGAAAGGTTTCCCGGCCCGCACGCAAGTATGGGCCTCCACTTCACAGACAGCTCCGTCGTTCAATCTTCGGGCTTTACAGCGCCCCCGCCAGTCGCTCCTCAAACCGTTTCACTGGGAGTGCGATGGATCTTACTGCAGCGGACACCTTCGACCATAACAGCTGAACAAAACACAAAGGTTTGGTGTTAAATTCGGCAGTTTTAACCCTTAAGACTGTTGGAAGACTCGGAAACGTCTGCCTCCCTGGGCAGACTGGTTTTGGGTTGTTTCCGGCTCTCAGACTGTGCCGAACACTAAATACTACCACAATACAACAGGCGCTCGTGTTACAACATTAACCGTAAACCAGTGAATCGAGCGTCTGCAAAAAGACTAATTTATATAAAATTGTAAACACTTTAACCGTGCTTGCTCTTTTTTCCCCCCTTCTATTCTCTCTCTCTCTCTTGACATTTATTCTAACTTTAATTTCATTCCTGTCTTCCCTCTTCTAGCCGCCATTTTACCTTCTCTGACCTTTCACCTTGCCTGCCTCTCTGGCCCCGTCGGCCATTTTGGAAATGCAAGCCGTTTGTTTTCCACGGTTTTCACTGGGCTTGAAAGCTGGTTCTCAGTAAACTGGCCCAGATTCTGAATATTCCTGGCTCCACCGAGGCGAAACTTTGGTGTTTAAAAACCCTGTCCAGGCCAGGGTGTCCTCTGACGAGCAAGGTAATTCCCAATTGGATGAGAACGTATTCCTCTTGCGCTCATTCCCTCGGATGCACCAATGGGAGTCCCACAAATTATAGCGTTCTCCCAGGAAATTGCTGGTGATTTTGACACCTTCCCACACCTGATTCGTAGAACCTTGCAGCACAGAAGGAGGCCATTTGGCCCATCGTGCCTGTGCTGGCTCTTTGAAAGAGCTCTCCAATCAGTCCCACTCTCCCCCCCTGCTTGGTCCCCATAGCCCTGCAAATGTTTCCTCGAGAGGTATTTCTCCAGTTCCCTTTGGAAAGTTACTATTGAATCTGTTTCCCTTTCAGGCAGCGCGTTCCAGATCACAACAACTCGCTGCGTTAAAAAATTCTCCTCATCTCCCCCTCTGGTTCTTTTGGCAATTATCTTGAATCTTTGTCCTCTGGTTACCGACCCTCCTGCCACTGGAAACAGTTTCTCCTTATTTACTCCATCAAAACCCCTCATGATTTTGAACGCCTCAATTAAATTTCCCCTTAACCTTCTCTGCTCTGAGGAGAACAATCCCAGCTTCTCCTATCTCTCCATATCAGTGAAGTCCCTCGTCCCTGGTACCGTTCTGGTCAATCTCCTCTGCACCCTCCACAAGGCCTTGACATCCTTCCTAAAGTGCGGTGCCCAGAACTGAACACAATACGCTAACTGAGGTCTAACCAGTGTTTTATAAAGGCTTACCATAACTTCCTGGCTTTTGTACTCTATTCCTCTATTTATAGACCCCAGGATACGGTATGCTTTTTAACAACTATGTCAACTTGTTCTGTCGCCTTCAAAGATTTGTGTAAGCAAATCTCTAAATTGTCTGACATACAGTTCTGGCTGAGCAGATATTATCTCCAATTAAATATTGAGAAAACTAAAGCCATTGGGCAGGATTTTCATTGGGCCGTGGATGCGGGTATGGAGGCGTGTGGGGGGGTTAAAATCCCGAAATTGGGGGGCACGAACCCATCCCGCCCCCAACCCGCCTCCATGCCAGTTTCAAAGGAGGCGGATACCCGACCTGTGCTGGGACCCACCTCCCCGAGGCGGGAAGGGGATTAGTGCCAATTAACTTCCTGTTAACAGGTAGTTAACAGGCAGTTTTTAGCCTAATCCCTATTTTCATTCCTGAAGTGTGGGATTCCCGACGGCTCCAAACCACACCAAGTTAGCGAGGCGGGCCGTCGGGCTGAAAGGCTTGGAGGGTTCGAGATGTTCGGTGTTCAGGTGAGTGATGGGTGCATGAGTTTAGAGGTAAGTGTGTTTGGTGTGTTTAAAGTGTTTAAAGGAGTTTTACTTACCTTTACAGCCTTCCTTCCTTCAGGTCTCAGGAGTCCCTCATCTCACTGGCACAGAAAGCAGAATGGCCGCGATCTGTCAAAAATTGCAGCATTCAGCTTTCTGTTCCGGAGAGATCTGTAAATCATCCTGAGAGGAAGGAATTAACTTGGAGTACAGATTGTCAGTGTTGTCAAACACTGATATTTCATCTGTCAAAAGGTCTTGGCAGATGAAATATCAATCTGTGACGTCACCTGTTGCCGGGTGGCCCTTAATTGGCCTGCTGAGTCCGCTGGGCGGGCTCAACAAGGTCAATCAAGTCAAAATCGCGTGGGTTGGCCACAACTCAATGGAGGCGGGACTACAACCCCGAAAGTTGTAGTCCCGCCTCCTCAATGAAAATCCAGCCCATTGTTTTCGGTCCCAGCCACAAACTCCGTTCCCTAGCCAGTGACTCCATCCCTCTCCCTAACATCTGCCTGAGGCTGAACCACACTGTTCACAACCTTGGTGTCATATTTGACCTTGAAATGAGCTTCCGACCACATATCCGCAGCGTAACAAAGACCACCTACTTCCACCCCTGTAATATCGCCCGTCTTCGCCCTTGCCTCAGCTCATCCGCTGCTGAAACCCTCATCCATACCTGCATTACCTCAAGACTTGACTATTCCAACACACTCCTGGCTGGCCTCCCACATTCCACCCTACATAGACCTGAGGTGATCCAAAACTTGGCTGCCCGTGTCCTAACTCGCACCAAGTCCCGTTCGCCCATCACCCCCTGTGCTCGCTGACCTACATTGGCTCCCGGTTAAGCAGTGCCTCGATTTCAAAATTCTCATCCTTGTTTTCAAATCCCTCCATGGCCTCGTCCCTCCCTATCTCTGTAATCTCCTCCAGCCCCACAACAACCCCACAGAGATATCTGCGCTCCTCTAATTCTGCCCTCTTGAGCATCCCTGATTATAATCGCTCCACCATTGGTGGCCGTGCTTTCTGTTGCCTGGGCCCTAAGCTCTGGAATTCCCTCCCTAAACCTCTCCGCCTCGCTACCTCTTTTCCCCCTTTTAAGACACTCCTTAAAACCTACCTCTTTGACCAAGCTTTTGGTCACCTGCCCTAATTTCTCCTTATGTGGCTCGATGTCAAATATTTTGTCTTACAATACACCTGTGCATCGCCTTGGGATGTTTTACTACATTAAAGGCGCTATATAAATGAAGGTTGTTGTTGAAACCCCCAGGTGTCACTGTTGACTTTTTTTTTAACTTTAGAATGAGTCTCTAAACCTTCTTTCCTTCCCCCACACTCTGCTACACAGGCCTTAGTGACAGGGAGATAAGGCCTCAAATAAATCAAATCTCCCAGAGCCCCCCGCCCCGCCCCCCAACCCCACTAAATCAGTCAGACTTTCAATTCTACTCCAACAACTTTACATTTATATAGTGCCTTTAACATAGTAAAACGTAGCAGAATGCAAACAAGATTAGGAAGGTGAAAGGTCAGAGAAGGTAAAATGGCGGCTGGGATAGGGAAGACAGGAATGAAATTAAAGTTAGAGTAAATATCGAGAGAGAGAGAATGAACTCCAAGGGTTAAATGACGAGGAGAGATTACACAAACTAGGCTTGTATTCCCGGGAATTTAGAAGGTTAAGGGTTGATCTGATCGGAGTTTTCAAGATGTTAAGGGGAACAGATAGGGTAGAGAGAGAGAAACTATTTCCGCTGGTTGGGGATTCTAGGACTAGGGGACAGAGTCTAAATATTAGAGCCAGACCTTTCAGGAGTGACATTAGGAAACACGTCTACACACAAAGGGTGGTAGAAGTTTGGAACTCTCTTCCACAAACAGCGATTGACGCTGGGTCAATTGCTAATTTTAAATCTGAGATTGACAGATATTTATTAACCAAAGGTATTAAGGGGTATGGGGTAAAGGCGGGTAGATGGAGTTAGGTCACAGATCAGACATGACCTCACTAAATGGTGGAACAGGCTCGAGGGGCTGAGTGGCCTCCTCCTGTTCCTATGTTGCTGTGTGCCTAGGTCCCAAGGCACATTACAGGAGTGTAAGCAGACAAAAATAGACACCGGGTCAGTAAAAGCTTGGTCAGTGTGGTAGGTAGGTTTTAAGGAGGAGGGAGAGGTGGAGAGCTTTAGGGAGGGAATTCCGGAGCTTAGGGCCCAGGCAGCTGAAGGCACGGCCGCCAATGGTGGAGCAATGGGAGTGGGGGGGAGAGGCCAGTCAACCTACTGAGTGAGAATGATCAATCGGAGAATCCGAGAATGATACAGCACAGAAGGAGGCCATTGAGCCCAGTGTGCCTGTGGAGCTCTGGCCCATTATGGCCCAGGTCCACTAGGAAATGGTTTGTGACAGGCCCAAGTTCATTTCTCAAAGGGCTGTTGCAGTCTGTGCACCAAACAGAGATGTTGGGCCCATCAAGTGCGGGCTTGAGTCAAACTCTTGCCCGAGAGGCCGGAGAGCAACGAGCTCACCCAGTGCCCTCCAGCGCCCCAGCCCCCGTTCTCACTCCCAAGTAAGCCTCTACCAGGTGGCCTCGCTATCCCCAATCTAAAGGTGCCCGCAACTTTTTTTAAGTCAGTCATCCCTGCTGTGAGCGGGTTGACCTCCCGACTCGTCCACTCCCTACATTCACAGAGCGGTCGAGCGCAGGACAGTCTTTCTCTCTCTCTGTTAGCCCACCTGGTGCCCGTTTAAACTTGATGCCCACGAGGACGACGGCAGCAGCGAGGAGTAGAGTGACGGCAGCCGCCAACAGGCCCATCTCCAGCCTCTGGTCCACTCCTGTGGCCTCGTCCGCCTCTCCCGAGTATCCAGTATGCTCATCGGAAACGTCGCCAACCAGAGAGCTTCCAACCCCAGGCTCGTCTTCATCACCCATTCTCGGACCTCCGCGTCCTGTCATTGTGGAGCCTGTTAAAACACCACGCAGATTGATTTTAGCACCAAAATGAGAATGTGACCGTCAGACGGAAATCTGGAAATGAATAGCCTGAATCTTGCTGGGAACTTGTGCAGAACTGGCTTTGCAAGTGGAATTCTAACAGTTATTCACACATACAATACTTTGATAGAGCAGAGAGGAAGAAACTGTTTCCAGTGGCAGGAGGGACGGTAACCAGAGGACACAGGCTCAAGATCATTGGCAAAAGAACCAGAGGGGGCGATGAGGAGATTTTGTTTACGCAGCGAGTTGTTGTGATCTGGAACGCGCTGCCTGAAAGGGCGGTGGAAGCAGATTCAATGATAACTTTCAAAAGGGAATTGGATAAATACTTGAAAAGGAAACATTTGCAGGGCGCTGGGGAAAGAGCAGGGGGGAGTGGGACTAATCGGAGAGCTCTTTCAAAGAGCCGGCATAGACACAATGGGCCGAATGGCCTCCTTCTGTGCCGTATTGTTCTACAATATATGCAAGGACTGTTATTTTTTTTGAATTTATTCATGGGATGTGGGCATCGCTGGCAGGGCCAGCATTTATTGCCCATCCCTAATTGTCCTGGAGAAGGAGGTGGTGAGCCGCCTTCTTGAACCGCTGCAGTCCGTGTGGTGAAGGTGCTCCCACAGTGCTGTTAGGGAGGGAGTTCCAGGATTTTGACCTAGCAACGATGAAGGATCGGCAATATACTTCCAAGTCAGGATGGTGTGTGACTTAGCAGGGAATTTTGGTGGTGGTGTTCCCATGCACCTGCTGCCCTTGTCCTTCTAAGTGGAAGAGGTCGTGGGTTTGTGAGGTGCTTCCGAAGAAGGCTTGGCGAGTTGCTGCAGTGCATCTTGTAAATGGTACACACTGCAGCCACGGTGCGCCGCTGGTGGAGGGAGTGAATGTTTAAGGTGGTGGATGGGGTGCCAATCAAGCGGGCTGCTTTGTCCTGGATGGTGTCGAGCTGATTGAGTGTTGTTGGGAGCTGCACTCATCCAGGCAAGTGGAGAGTATTCCATCACACTCCTGACTTGTGCCTTGTAGATGGTGGTAAGGCTTTGGGGAGTCAGGAGGTGAGACACTCGCCGCAGAACACTCCGCCTATTCCCTATAATATATGCAGGGACTTTTTATTCTCTATAATACACACAAGGGAATATGATTCTTACTGTGACTGTCGGTGGCTGGTGTTGACTGAAGAGTTGAGGTTCTCTCTTGCCCACGTACCCCAGGTAGGGCTGTGGTGGAGGAGCTGGACGTTGGAGGTTCCTTATGCCCTTGTGGGCCAGCTAGTGCTGATTCAGGAGACGGGGGCATTGATGGAAGAGTTGAGGTTGTCTCTTGCCCGCGCAGTCCAGGTAGGGCTGTGGTGGAGGAGCTGGACGTTGGAGGTTCTTTGTACCCTCGTGGACTGGTTGGAGCTGATGCAGGAGAAGGTGTAGGACAAGGAGTTCCTTTCCTGGGCTCCGTTTGCTGTTGGGAGTCCATGGAAGGTGTATCCTTTGGAGTAGGACCTGCAGCAGCAAAATGTGAGGTCAACATTTTCACGCTGTGTCTTCAATGAGCATTAAAGGACAAAATCGAGTCCTTTCAAACACGGAAAATACAGCGACTCTAGAAAATCATACACCAGTTCCCTTAGTATCCAAAAATCTATCAATCTCTGTCTTGAATATACTCAACGACTGAGCCTCCACAGCCCTCTGGGGTCGAGAATTCCAAAGATTCACCACCCTCTGAGTGAAGAAATTCCTCCTCATCTCAGTCCTAAATGGCCGACCCCTTATCTTGAGACTGTGACCCCTGGTTCTAGGCTCTCCAGCCCGGGGGAAACAGCCTCTCAGCAAGTCCTCTGAGAATCTTATACGTTTCAATGAGATCACCTCTCATCCTTCTAAACTAGGCCCATTCTGCTCCATTTCTCCTCATAGGACAACCCTCTCATCCTAGGGTAGGGTCCCCACAGGCATAGAACATAGAACATAGAAAAATAGGAGCAGGAGTCGGCCATTCGGACCTTCGAGCCTGCTCCGCCATTCAATATGATCATGGCTGATCCTCTATCTCAATACCATATTCCCGCTCTCTCCCCATGCCCCTTAATGCCTTTTGTGTCTAGAAATCTATTGATCTCCTTCTTAAATATATTCAGCGACTGGGCCTCCACAGCCTTCTGTGGTAGAGAATTCCACAGGTTCACCACCCTCTGAGTGAACAAATTTCTCCTCATCTCAGTCCTAAATGTCCTACCCCGTATCCTGAGACTGTGACCCCTCGTTCTAGACCCCCCCAGCCAGGGGAAAGATCCTCCCTGCATCCAGTCTGTCTAGCCCTGTCAGAATTTCAATGAGATCCCCTCTCATTCTTCTAAACTCTAGTGAATACAGGCCTAGTCGACCCAATCTCTCGTCATCCGACAGTCCTGCCATCCCAGGAATCAGTCTGGTGAACCTTCGCTGCACTCCCTCTATGGCAAGTGTATCCTTTCTTAGGTAAGGAGACCAAAACTGCACGCAGTACTGCAGGTGTGGTCTCACCAAAGCCCTGTATAGCAGCAGAGGCCCCTGCGTCCGTCCCTCAACCGAGTGCCCGCTGTTGGCCTACGCAGTGAGTGACAGCTGACTCCTCCAACGTGCGGCTCCAGCCCATGGGCTTTGAGGGCCAGTCGCAGATTCCCCCGCCACTGATGCCGAGCCAAGTGCATGGAGCCTGGCACTTTCCTGGTCAGGTAGGGGCCAGGCTTTTGAGGCTGACTTGCGGAGAGTGAATTTCTGCGCCGGTCGTCAGTGGTTGGACCATGTTCCCGGATGTTCCATCGCTAGTATCTTCTATGTTTCTATAGGGTACTGAATTTGGATGATCAGCCATGATCTCATTGAATGGCTGAACAGGCTCGAGGGGCCGAATGGCCTGCTCCTGCTCCTATCTTCTATGTTTCTATGAGCTCCCGCCTCCAAACGCCCTGCCATCGCCCCCTCACAACCCCTCCCTCTATTGGTCGCCCAACATGTCAATCATCATGGTGCCCCGCCCCGGCTTTCCCACAGCCAATTGGAAAGCGAACAGGCTCTTCATTGACTGATTGATCGTCAACCAAACAGCCTCAGTCTCCCATCGCCAATCGTCTAAAATATAATTGAGAAAATGCTAATAAAACCCACACCATTTGACTTTTTACGGGATCCTCCTGTGGCGTGATGTGTGAAATGCTTTGGAGCCCAGACACCACATCACTTGACGCTAACTGTTCAGAGTCAACCTACTATCGGAACCAATGGTGTCTGCAGTGGAGATGAGATTCCTACCTTTGGATCTGAGATCAACGAACTCTTTCATTTGCTGCGCCTTTCCCGGAGAGATACAGAAAGTCTCGCCCCTGTACGTGACAAACCTGTGACGTCAAATCAGATACAAACAGGTCAAGCTGAATTCTGAAAGGGCAAAGGTCAATAAAATCGGCTTGTGCTGAAGGCTGATCTGATCGAGATGTTTAAAATGATTAAAAGGATACGTCAGGGGCGATAGAGAGAAACTATTTCCTCTGGTGGTGGGGTGGAGGGGTCAGTCCAGGACAAGGGGGCAGAACATTAAAATTAGAGCCAGGCCGTTCAGAAGCGCAATCAAGAAGCATTTCTTTCACACAAAGGGTAGTGGAGATCTGGAGGTCTCTCGCCTCCGAAAGGCCGAGGATGCTGGGGGTCTATTGGAGCATTCAGGACACCAATCGACAGATTATTTTGTAGGTAAGGGTTACGCGGGATAGGTAGCATGAATAGAGTTGAGCTACAGGTCACCCGCGATCTAATTGAATGGCGGAACAGGCTCGAGCGGTCGAATACTGTACCCCAGTGTTATACAGTGACAGACCTGTACCCACCAGTACTGTACCCCAGTGTTATACAGTGACAGACCTGTCCCCACCAGTGCTGTACCCCAGTGTTATACAGTGACAGACCTGTCCCCACCAGTGCTGTACCCCAGTGTTATACAGTGACAGACCTGTCCCCACCAGTACTGTACCCCAGTGTTATACAGTGACAGACCTGTCCCCACCAGTACTGTACCCCAGTGTTATACAGTGACAGACCTGTCCCCACCAGTGCTGTACCCCAGTGTTATACGGTGACAGACCTGTACCCACCAGTACTGTACCCCAGTGTTATACAGTGACAGACCTGTACCCACCAGCACTGTACCCCAGTGTTATACAGTGACAGACCTGTCCCCACCAGTACTGTACCCCAGTGTTATACAGTGACAGACCTGTACCCACCAGTACTGTGCCCCAGTGTTATACAGTGACAGACCTGTACCCACCAGTACTGTACCCCAGTGTTATACAGTGACAGACCTGTACCCACCAGTACTGTACCCCAGTGTTATACAGTGACAGACCTGTACCCTCCAGTACTGTACCCCAGTGTTAAATAGTGACTGACCTGTACCCACCAGTACTGTACCCCAGTGTTATACAGAGACAGACCTGTACCACCCAGTACTGTACCCCAGTGTTATACAGAGACAGACCTGTACCCCCCAGTACTGTACCCCAGTGTTATACAGTGACAGACCCGTACCCACCAGTACTGTACCCCAGTGTTATACAGTGACAGACCTGTACCCACCAGTACTGTACCCCAGTGTTATACAGTGACAGACATGTACCCACCAGTGCTGTACCCCAGTGTTATACAGTGACAGATCAATACCCACCATTCCTGTACCCCAGTGTTATACAGTGACAGACCTGCACCCACCAGTACTGTACCCCAGTGTTATACAGTGACACACCTGTACCCACCAGTACTGTACCCCAGTGTTATACAGAGACAGACCTGTACCCCCCAGTACTGTACCCCAGTGTTATACAGAGACAGACCTGTACCCACCAGTACTGTACCCCAGTGTTATAGTGACAGACCTGTACCCACCAGTACTGTACCCCAGTGTTATACAGTGACAGACCTGTACCCCCCAGTACTGTACCCCAGTGTTATACAGCGACAGGCCTGTACCCACCAGTACTGTACCCCAGTGTTATACAGTGACAGACCTGTACCCACCAGTACTGTACCCCAGTGTTATACAGTGACAGACCTGTACCTATCAGTACTGTACCCCAGTGTTATACAGTGACAGACCTGTACCCACCAGTACTGTGCCCCAGTGTTATACAGTGACAGACCTGTACCCACCAGTACTGTACCCCAGTGTTATACAGTGACAGACCTGTACGCACCAGTACTGTGCCCCAGTGTTATACAGTGACAGACCTGTACCCACCAGTACTGTACCCCAGTGTTATACAGTGACAGACCTGTACCCACCAGTACTGTACCCCAGTGTTATACAGTGACAGACCTGTGCCCACCAGTACTGTACCCCAGTGTTATACAGTGACAGACCTGTGCCCACCAGCACTGTACCCCAGTGTTATACAGTGACAGACCTGTGCCCACCAGTACTGTACCCCAGTGTTATACAGTGACAGACCTGTACCCACCAGTACTGTACCCCAGTGTTATACAGTGACAGACCTGTGCCCACCAGTACTATACCCCAGCGTTATACAGTGATAGACCTGTACCCACCAGTACTGTACCCCAGTGTTATACAGTGATAGACCTGTCCCCACCAGTACTGTACCCCAGTGTTATACAGTGACAGACCTGTACCCACCAGTACTGTACCCCAATGTTAGTGACAGACTTTTTGAAGTGTAGCCACTGTTGTAATGTGGGAAACACGGCAGCTAATTTGCGCACAGCAAGCTCCCACAAAGAGCAAACAGATGATGACCAGATCATCTTTTTTTTAGTGATGTTGATTGAGGGATAAATATTGGCCCCAGGACACTGGGGAGAACTCCCCATCTCTTCTTCAAAATAGTGCCCACGGAATCTTTTACGTCCACCTGAGAGAGCAGACGGGGCCTCGGCTTAACGTCTCCTCTGAAAGACTGCACCTCCGACAGTGCAGCGCTCGCTCAATACTGCCCCTCCGACAGTGCGGTGCTCCCTCAGTACTGCCCCTCCGACAGTGCGGCACTCCCTCAGTACTGCCCCTCCGACAGTGCGGCGCTCCCTCAGTACTGCCCCTCCGACAGTGCGGCGCTCCCTCAGTACTGCCCCACCGACAGTGTGGTGCTCCCTCAGTACTGCCCCTCCAACAGTGCGGTGCTCCCTCGGTACTGCCCCTCCAACAGTGCGGCGCTCCCTCTGTACTGCCCCTCCGACAGTGTGGCACTCCCTCGGTACTGCCCCTCTGACAGTGCGGCGCTCCCTCTGTACTGCCCCTCCGACAGTGCGGCGCTCCCTCAGTACTGCCCCTCCGACAGTACGGCGCTCCCTCAGTACTGCCCCTCCGACAGTGCGGCGCTCCCTCAGTACTGCCCCTCCGACAGTGCGGCGCTCCCTCAGTACTGCCCCTCCGACAGTGCGGCGCTCCCTCAGTACTGCCCCTCCAACAGTGCGGCGTTCCCTCAGTACTGCCCCTCCGACAGTGCGGCGCTCCCTCAGTACTGCCCCTCCGACAGTGCGGCGCTCCCTCAGTACTGCCCCTCCGACAGTGCGGCATTCCCTCAGTACTGCACTGGGAGTGTCAGCCTGGATTTTTGTGCTCAAGTCTGTGGAGTGGGACTCGAACACACAACCTTCTGACTCTCCCCTGATCCGCGGCTGACACAGGTTGAAGTATTCTCTCACACATCACATTACCGTGATGAGCATTCTTTAAATACTTACTTGAGATACTCTGGGCACATGCCATGACTCTGCAAGTGCGCATAATTCTTCAGTCTTCGGAATGATGTTTTCTTTAATGGTTGCACTATAACCCCCTCTTTGCAGCAAGTGATCGCAATATTTTCAGAGTGTCGCTGACTGACCACTGCGGAGAAGACACAGAGAGAGGGAGACATGTGTCAATCATTCACCTTAAAGGGACTTTTGAACCAGGGACTTCCCCCGGTATCTTTACTGATTCCGTCAGCTTTTGAGATTGGCTGATCTCACAGTCCTCGCCTGTTAATTCAAACCTTTCTCTTATGCAAAAGAATCTGACTGAGCTAATCATTTAAATCCAGCAATTCGGAGGTACCTTTCGATCTGCAGTCCCTCAAAGGGGCACAGTCTTCGAAATGTAAGTTGCCAAAATTAATGACATAAGCCGCCCCACTCCCCTCCCGGCCCAAGACGCTCACCTCGTACTTGGGCGATAGCTGCTCTGGAGGCTGCAGCCCCAGTCAAGTGGCTGGACAGGCAATTCGACTATTGCGTGCATCACATCCCAACCCCAGCCTCGTTCGCCCTCGGCAACCAACGCCTTGCATCGCGGGGAGGGAGCAGGATCCTGGGCAGGGGTCAGAGTCTGAAGGGTCAGGGTCCTGGGCAGGGGTCAGGGTCTGAGGGGGTCAGGGTCTGGACAGGGGTCAGGGTCTGAGGGGGTCAGGGTCCTGGGCAGGGGTCAGAGTCTGAGGGGGTCAGGGTCTGGACAGGGGTCCGGGTCTGAGGGGGTCAGGGTCCTGGGCAGGGGTCAGGGTCCTGGGCAGGAGTCAGGGTCCTGGGCAGGGGTCAGGGTCTGAGGGGGTCAGGGTCTGGACAGGGGTCAGGGTCTGAGGGGGTCAGGGTCCTGGGCAGGGGTCAGGGTCCTGGGCAGGAGTCAGGGTCCTGGGCAGGGGTCAGGGTCTGAGGGGGTCAGGGTCTGGGCAGTGGTCAGGGTCTGAGGGGGTCAGTGTCTGGACAGGGGTCAGGGTCTGGACCGGGGTCAGGGTCTGAGGGGGTCAGGTTCCTGGGCAGGGGTCAGGTTCCTGGGCAGGGGTCAGGGTCCTGGGCAGGGGTCAGGGTCCTGGGCAGGACTCTCACTCCATCCCAGTGTCAAAAACGGGACAGCGAAAAAGCTGAGAGATTCCGCCAGTTGAGTGTCACAGATACAAAGCCCAATTATAGAAATTAACTTCCAGTTAGTTTATTAAGAAGAACAGAGTTTTATAAAATTCTTAAGATTTAAGCAGCTCCTAAATATAGCCTCAGACAGACCAGTCTGCCCTTGGCCCCTCACTGTGCCTCTCCCCGCGATGCAAGGCGTTGGTTGCCGAGGGCGAATGAGGCTGGGGTTGGGATGTGATGCCCGCCGTAGTCGAATTGCCTGTCCAGCCACTTGACTGGGGCTGCAGCCTCCAGAGCAGCTACCGCCTGAATACCACGTGAGCATCTTGGGCCGGGAGGGGAGTGAGGGGCCAAGGGCAGACTGGTCTGTCTGAGGCTATATTTAGGAGCTGCTTAAATCTTATTAATTTTATAAAACCCTGTTCTTCTTAATAAACTAACTGGAATTTAATTTCTATAATTGGGCTTTGTATCTGTGAGACTCAACTGGCGGAATCTCTCAGCTTTTTCGCTGTCCCTTTTTTGACACTGCGACGGAGTGAGAGTCCGGCCCAGGACCCTGACCCCTGCCCAGGACCCTGACCCCTGCCCAGGACCCTGACCCCTGCCCAGGACCCTGACCCCTGTCCAGACCCTGACCCCCTCAGACCCTGACCCCTGTCCAGACCCTGACCCCCTCAGACCCTGACCCCTGTCCAGACCCTGACCCCCTCAGACCCTGACCCCTGCCCAGACCCTGACCTCTGCCCAGGACCCTGACCCCTGTCCAGACCCTGACCCCCTCAGACCCTGACCCCTGTCCAGACCCTGACCCCCTCAGACGCTGACCCCTGTCCAGACCCTGACCCCCTCAGACCCTGACCCCTGCCCAGACCCTGACCTCTGCCCAGGACCCTGACCCCTGCCCAGGACCCTGACCCCTGTCCAGACCCTGACCCCTACAGACCCTGGCCCCTGTCCAGACCCTGACCCCCTCAGACCCTGACCCCTGCCCAGACCCTGACCTCTGCCCAGGACCCTGACCCCTGCCCAGGACCCTGACCCCTGTCCAGACCCTGACCCCCTCAGACCCTGACCCCTACCCAGGATCCTGACCCTTCAGACCCTGGCCGCTGTCTAGGAATCTGACCCCCTCAGACCCTGACCCCTGCCTAGGACCCTGACCCCTGCCCAGGACCCTGACCCCCTCAGACCCTGACCCCTGTCCAGACCCTGACCCCCTCAGACCCTGACCCCTGTCCAGACCCTGGCCCCCTCAGACCCTGACCCCTGCCCAGGATCCTGACCCTTCAGACCCTGGCCCCTGTCTAGGACCCTGACCCCTGCCCAGGACCCTGACCCCTGTCCAGGACCCTGACCCCAGCCCAGGACCCTGCCCCCTGTCCAGGACCCTGCCCCCTGCCCAGGACCCTGCCCCCTGTCCAGGACCCTGACCCCTGCCCAGGGCTCTGACCCCTGCCCAGGACCCTGACCCCTGCCCAGGTCCCTGACCCCTGCCCAGGACCCTGACCATTCAGACCCTGACCCCTGCCCAGGACCCTGACGCCTGCCCAGGACCCTGACACCTGTCCAGACCCTGACCCCTGCCCAGGGCCCTGACCCCTGCCCAGGACCCTGACACCTGTCCAGACCCTGACCCCTGCCCAGGACCCTGACCCCTGCCCAGGACCCTGACACCTGTCCAGACCCTGACCCCTGTCCAGGACCCTGACCCTTCAGACCCTGACTCCTACACAGGACCCTGACCCTTCAGATCCTGCCCCGTGCCCAGGACCCTGATCCCCTCAGACCCTCATAGAGTCATAGAGTTATACAGCACAGAAAGAGGCCCTTCGGCCCATCGTGTCCGCGCTGGCCATCAAGCCCTGTCTATTCTAATCCCATTTTCCAGCACTTGGTCCGTAGCCTTGTATGCTATGGCATTTCAAGTGCTCATCTAAATGCTTCTTGAATGTTGTGAGGGTTCCTGCCTCTACCATCCTTTCAGGCAGTGAGTTCCAGATTCCAACCACCCTCTGGGTGAAAAAGTTTTTCCTCAAATCCCCTCTAAACCTCCTGCCCCTTGCCTTGAAACTATGCCCCCTGGTTATTGACCCCTCTACTAAGGGGAAAAGTTCCTTTCTATCTATCCTATCTATGCCCCTCATAATTTTGTACACCTCAATCAGGTCCCCCCTCAGCCTTCTCTGCTCTAAGGAAAACAACCCCAGCCTGTCCAGTCTCTCTTCATAGCTGAAGCGCTCCAGCCCAGGTAACATCCTGGTGAATCTCCTCTGCACCCTCTCCAATGCAATCACATCCTTCCTATAGTGTGGCGACCAGAACTGCACCCTGACCCCTGCCCAGGAATCTGACCCCCTCAGACCCTGATGCCTGCTCAGGACCCTGACCCCTGTCCAGGACCCTGACCCCCTCAGACCCTGGCCCCGTCAGACCCTGACATCTGTCCAGGACTCTGACAACCTCAAACTCTGGCCCCCTCAGACCCTGACTGTCTCACCCTATCTGTGCTCTGATCCCAGGTCTGTGTCTGTCTCTCTGTCCACCATCCCGGCTCCCTCTCCTCCCCGGGAGCTGGGTGGATTGGGGATCTTGCTGGAGGTAGACTTACCGGCGACCCAGGAGGCGAGGAAGAGGCAGAGGAGCAGGGTCCGGTGCTGAATGTCCATGGCCGATAGGTTTAAGGACAAGAGACAGTAACTGCAGGAGGACTCCACGTACACCGAGAGAATGCAGGCAGTGAGAGAGGTTTGATGCCCTTTTGTGCAGGAGGCAGGCACAAGCTATTTCCTTTCAATTGCATTACCGATGAGCCTCTCCTCTGGGGATTTCCGTTGTTCACAACCTACATTCGATTTCTATTCTCCATCCTTCCCTCCCCAGCCCAGCCCTGTCCAGAAATATTAAGGTAGGACTGCCCTGGAATTTCCACAAATTAAATATTAATTTCCCCCAACACTGCTGTGAGCAATCCGGGAGAAACATCATAGGGATAGATTAAAAACAAATCACTTTCTTTAAATACTTTCATTTAAAGACTTGTTTGAGAATCGAGATAAGGGTTCCGGGATATGGTGGGAAGGTGGGATTCAGGATATGGTGGGAAGGTGGGATTCAGGATATGGTGGGAAGGTGGGATTGAGGGATATGGTTGGAAGGTGGGATTGAGGGAGATGGTTGGAAGGTGGGATTGAGGGAGATGGTGGAAAGCTGGGATTCAGGATGTGGTGGGAAGGTGGGATTGAGGATGTGGTGGGAAGGTGGGATTCAGGGTATGGTGGGAAGGTGGGATTGAGGGATATGGTGGGAAGGTGGGATTGAGGGATATGGTGGGAAGGTGGGATTGAGGGACCTGGTGGGAAGGTGGGATTCAGGGTATGGTGGGAAGGTGGGATTGAGGGATATGGTGGGAAGGTGGGATTGAGGGACCTGGTGGGAAGGTGGGATTCAGGGTATGGTGGGAAGGTGGGATTGAGGGATATGGTGGGAAGGTGGGATTCAGGGATATGGTGGGAAGGTGGGATTGAGGGATATGGTGGGAAGGTGGGATTGAGGATATGGTGGGAAGGTGGGATTGAGGGACCTGGTGGGAAGGTGGGATTCAGGGTATGGTGGGAAGGTGGGATTCAGGGTATGGTGGGAAGGTGGGATTGAGGATATGGTGGGAAGGTGGGATTGAGGGACCTGGTGGGAAGGTGGGATTCAGGGTATGGTGGGAAGGTGGGATTGAGGATATGGTGGGAAGGTGGGATTCAGGGATATGGTGGGAAGGTGGGATTCAGGATATGGTGGGATTGAGGATGTGGTGGGAAGGTGGGATTCAGGGTATGGTGGGAAGGTGGGATTGAGGGATATGGTGGGAAGGTGGGATTCAGGGATATGGTGGGAAGGTGGGATTGAGGGATATGGTGGGAAGGTGGGATTGAGGATATGGTGGGAAGGTGGGATTGAGGGACCTGGTGGGAAGGTGGGATTCAGGGTATGGTGGGAAGGTGGGATTCAGGGTATGGTGGGAAGGTGGGATTGAGGATATGGTGGGAAGGTGGGATTGAGGGACCTGGTGGGAAGGTGGGATTCAGGGTATGGTGGGAAGGTGGGATTGAGGATATGGTGGGAAGGTGGGATTCAGGGATATGGTGGGAAGGTGGGATTCAGGATATGGTGGGATTGAGGATGTGGTGGGAAGGTGGGATTCAGGGTATGGTGGGAAGGTGGGATTGAGGGATATGGTGGGAAGGTGGGATTGAGGATATGGTGGGAAGGTGGGATTCAGGGATATGGTGGGAAGGTGGGATTCAGGATATGGTGGGATTGAGGATGTGGTGGGAAGGTGGGATTCAGGGATATGGTGGGAAGGTGGGATTCAGGATATGGTGGGAAGGTGGGATTCAGGGATATGGTGGGAAGGTGGGATTCAGGATATCAAATCAAAATCAAATCAATCAAATCAACGTTTATTGTCATTGTTAGTGCACAAGTGCAGTACAACGAAATGTAGGCTTGCGGCTCCCGAGAGTGTACATTTGGATTAAGACATTTAAACATTCAACATACATTTGGCTTGTAATACATTAACATAAACATAACCATAATAAAGTGCATTGGCAGATGTGCAGGCTTTAGAGTTTATTTGTGGAGTTCAGTAGGATGACAGCCCTGGGAAAGAAGCTGTTCCTAAATCTGGTCGTTCGGGTGCGAATGCATCTGTAGCATCTCCCAGGTGGTAGGAGGGCGAACAGACTGTGGCTGGGGTGGGTAGGGTCTTTGATGATGGACCGTGACCTCCGTAGACAGCGTTTCTGGTATATGTGCTCTATGGTCGGTAGCCGGGTGCCGGTAATGCGTTGGGCAGTTTTGACTACCCGCTGCAGGGCTTTCCGGTCATAGTAGCTACAGCTGCCATACCATACTGTGATACAGTTCGTCAGGATGCTCTCTATAGTGCAGCGGTAAAAGTTAGAGAGGATCAGGGGTGACAGATTACATCTCTTCAGCCTCCTTAAGAAATATAGGCGCTGCTGGGCCTTCTTCACCAGAGAGGAAGTGTTGAGGGACCAGGAGAGGTCTTCTGTGATGTGGACTCCGAGGAACTTAAAGCTGTCCACCCTTTCCACCACAGCCCCATTGATGTGGCTGGGGGTGTGACTTCCGCCTTTGGACTTCCTGAAGTCCACAATGATTTCTTTTGTTCTCTTGGTGTTAAGGGCCAGGTTGTTATCGGCGCACCACTTCACGAGATGCTGGACCTCCTCCCTGTAGGCTGACTCATCGTTGTTGGTGATCTGGCCTACTACCGTGGTATCATCCGCAAACTTGATGATGGTGTTGGAACCATGAACAGCCACACAGTCGTGGGTGAAGAGGGATTAGAGGAGGGGGCTCAGCACACATCCTTGTGGGGCCCCCGTGTTCAGGGTTGCGGGGGGGAGGTGTGGTTACCTAATTTGACAGACTGGGGTCTGTTTGTTAGGAAGTCCAGGGTCCAGTTGCAGAGGGAAGTGTTCAGGCCAAGAGTTTGGAGTTTGGTGGCCAGCTTGTTGGGGACGATAGTGTTGAATGCTGAGCTGTAGTCTATGAACAGCATTCTGATGTAGGTCTCCTTACCATCTAGGTGATTCAGTGCCGAGTGTAGAGCAGTTGTGATTGCATCCTCCGTTGATCTGTTTGCACGATAGGCAAACTGGTGTTGGTCAAGGGAGGCAGGAACACTGGCTTTGATGTGGGCTAAGACCAGTCTCTCGAAACACTTCATTATGATGGGTGTGAGTGCGACAGGTCGATAGTCGTTCAGGCACGTCACAGCCGTTTGTTTTGGCACAGGAATAATGGTAGCGGTCTTGAAGCATGTAGGGACTACTGCCTGGGCCAATGACAGATTGAAGATGGCGGTGAAGACATCAGCCAGCTGATCAGCACATTCCTTGAGTACCCGTCCAGGGATGCTATCCGGTCCAGCAGCCTTTCGTGTGTTCACTCCGCGTAGAACACCCCTTACGTCGGAGGTCGACAGAGTGAGCACCTGGTCTTCCGGGGGTGGCAAGGCTTTGGTAGCCGGCTCCATGTTGTCCCTGTCGAAGCGAGCGTAGAAGTTGTTAAGCTCCTCCGGAAGGGAGGCATCGCTAACCGGGGGACTGGTGTTTTTGCTCTTGTAGTCAGTGATGGACTGGATGCCTTGCCACATGCGCCGGGGGTCCGAGTTGTTGCGGAAGTGATCCTCTATCCGCAGTGTCTGTTTCTTTTTGGCAGTCCTGATACCCTTTTTTAGGTTGGTCCAAGCTGCACTGTAAGCCGCCGCGTTGCCAGATTTAAATGCCGCGTCGCGTGCTTTCAACAGTGAGCGGACCTCTCCATTCATCCAGGGTTTCTGGTTGGGGTATGTCCTGATATTTTTATGGGTCGTGATGACCTCGACGCAGCTGTTGATGTAGAATAACACTGTGGATGCGTATTCCTCGATGTCATTATGGGCAAACATGCCCCAGTCAGTGCGTTCGAAGCAATCCTGAAGCTCAGATACTGCCCCCTCTGGCCATACTTTCACTGCTCTCACTGATGTTCTCCCTCTTTTGATGAGCGGTTTGTATGCCGGGGCTAGAAACAGGGAGAGGTCGTCAGACTTCCCAAGGTGGGGGCAGGGAATGGCCTTATAAGCGTCTACAATGCTCGTGTAGACTTGATCCAGTGTGTTCTCCCCTCTTGTGGGGCAGGAGACATTCTGGTGGAATTTCGGTAGTACAGTTTTTAGGTTTATGTGATTGAAGTCCCCCGCGACGATAAAAGCTCCGTCTGGGTGCGCAGTTTGTTGTTTGCTGATGGCCCTGTAGAGGTCCTTCAGTGCTAGTTTGGCATTAGCGTGTGGTGGGATGTAGACCGCAGTGATGATAACAGCCGTGAATTCCCGAGGCAGGTAGAAGGGTCTGCACCTTACCATGAGGAATTCCAAATCAGCCGAGCAGGATCTATCAATTATATCAGTGTTAGTGCACCAGGCATTGTTAGTGTAAATGCACAAACCGCCTCCCTTGCTCTTACCAGAGTCTGCAGTTCTGTCGGCGCGGAAGACCGTGCGTCCTTCTAGTTGGATGGTGGTGTCAGGGATGCTGTTGTTCAGCCAGGCCTCTGTGAAGATCATGGTGGGATATGGTGGGAAGGTGGGATTCAGGATATGGTGGGAAGGTGGGATTCAGGGATATGGTGGGAAGGTGGGATTCAGGATATGGTGGGATTGAGGATGTGGTGGGAAGGTGGGATTGAGGATATTGTGGGATTGAGTATGTGGTGGGATGGTGGGATTGAGGGATATGGTGGGAAGGTGGGATTGAGGGATATGGTGGGAAGGTGGGATTCAGGATATGGTGGGAAGGTGGGATTCAGGGATATGGTGGGAAGGTGGGATTGAGGGACATGGCGGGAAGGTGGGATTGAGCATATGGTGGGGAGGTGGGATTGAGGGAGATGGTGGAAAGCTGGGATTCAGGATATGGTGGGAAGGTGGGATTCAGGATATGGTGGGAAGGTGGGATTGAGGGATATGGTGGGGAGGTGGGATTGAGGGATATGGTGGGAAGGTGGGATTGAGGGACATGGTGGGAAGGTGGGATTGAGGGATATGGTAGGAAGGTGGGATTGAGGGATATGGTGGGAAGGTGGGATTGAGGGATATGGTGGGAAGGTGGGATTGAGGGATATGGTGGGAAGGTGGGATTGAGGATATGGTGGGGAGGTGGGATCGAGGGATATGGTGGGAAGGTGGGATTGAGGGATATGGTGGGAAGGTGGGATTGAGGGATATGGTGGGAAGGTGGGATTGAGGGATATGGTGGGAAAGTGGGATTGAGGATATGGTGGGGAGGTGGGATTGAGGGATATGGTGGGAAGGTGGGATTGAGGGATATGGTGGGAAGGTGGGATTGAGGGATATGGTGGGAAGGTGAGATTGAGGATATGGTGGGAAGGTGGGATTCAGGGATATGGTGGGAAGGTGGGATTGAGGATATTGTGGGATTGAGGATGTGGTGGGAAGGTGGGATTGAGGGACATGGTGGGAAGGTGGGATTGAGGGATATGGTGGGAAGGTGGGATTGAGGATATTGTGGGATTGAGGATGTGGTGGGAAGGTGGGATTCAGGACATGCTGAGATGGTGGGATTTTTCTGGGAAATATGCAGGTTTCTCGGGCGTCGTGTCCTTTCCTTGTTCCTGTATTCTGATGGTGACTGGAGCCTTGACCCTGGTATGAATGAATCCCTTGTTTCTGGCTAATGATTCAACTGTCAATGAGCTGCGAGGAGCAGGAAATCTCCTCGTTCTCTGAGCAGCTAAGAAATGCTGATACCGAATTTGGTACTTTCCAGCTGGGAGCTAAAGTTCACCTGGGGGTCAGTTATCACACTGTTAATGACTTGAGTGACAGAGGAGGGGGGGCTCAGTTCCAGGAACATCCTACTCCGCATCACTCACTCACTCAGTGTCTGATCGAGTTGAGGAGTTAGCTCCCTCCGACAGCCCTTGAAGTGACTGCGACTGACCGGTTCAAGAGACAACTAGGGGTGTTTCTGAACATGGAACGGGTTCGGTCAGGAGGTGGGGAGGTGGAATTGAGGGATTTGGTCAGGAGGTGGGATTGAGGGATTTGGTCAGGAGGTGGGATTGAGGGATTTGGTCAGGAGGTGGGATTGAGGGAGTCGGTCAGGAGGTGGGATTGAGGGATTTGGTCAGGAGGTGGGATTGAGGGATTCGGTCAGGAGGTGGGGAAGATGGGATTGAGGGATTCGGTCAGGAGGTGGGATTGTGGGATTGAGGGATTTGGTCAAGAGTTGGGGAGGTGGGATTGAGGTGTTCGGTCAGGAGGTGGGGAGGTGGGATTGAGGGATTCGGTCAGGAGGTGGGATTGTGGGATTGAGGGATTTGGTCAAGAGTTGGGGAGGTGGGATTGAGGTGTTCGGTCAGGAGGTGGGGAGGTGGGATTGAGGGATTCGGTCAGGAGGTGGGATTGAGGGATTTGGTCAGGAGTTGGGAAGGTGGGATTGAGGAATGCGGTCAGGAGGTGGGGAGGTGGGATTGAGGAATGCGGTCAGGAGGTGGGGAGGTGGGATTGAGGGGTTCGGTCAGGAGTTGGGGAGATGGGATTGAGGGGTTTGGTCAGGAGGTGCGGAGGTGGGACTGAGGGGTCCGGTCAGGAGGTGGGATTGAGGGGCTCGGTCAGGAGGTGGGATTGAGGGATGCGGTCAGGAGTTGGGGAGATGGGATTGAGGGGTTTGGCCAGGAGGTGCGGAGGTGGGACTGAGGGGTCCGGTCAGGAGGTGGGATTGAGGGTTTTGGTCAGGAGTTGGGGAGATGGGATTGAGGGGTTTGGCCAGGAGGTGCGGAGGTGGGACTGAGGGGTCCGGTCAGGAGGTGGGATTGAGGGTTTTGGTCAGGAGTTGGGGAGGTGGGATTGAGGGATTTGGTCAGGACGTAGGGAGGTGGGACTGAGGGGTCCGGTCAGGAGGTGGGATTGAGGGATGCGGTCAGGAGGTGGGGAGGTGGGATTGAGGGATTTGGTCAGGACGTAGGGAGGTGGGATTGAGGAGAACGGTCAGGAGTTGGGGAGATGGGATTGAGGGGTTCGGTCAGGAGTTGGGGAGGTGGGATTGAGGGGTTCGGTCAGGAGTTGGGGAGGTGGGATTGAGGGGTTTGGCCAGGAGGTGGGTTTGAGGGATTTGGTCAGGAGTTGGGGAGGTGGGATTGAGGGATGCGGTCAGGAGGTGGGGGGGTGGGATTGAGGGTTTTGGTCAGGAGTTGGGGAGGTGGGATTGAGGGATGCGGTCAGGAGGTGCGGAGGTGGGACTGAGGGGTCAGGAGCTGGGATTGAGGGATGCGGTCAGGAGGTGGGGAGGTGGGATTGAGGGATTTGGTCAGGAGTTGGGGAGGTGGGATTGAGGGGTTCGGTCAGGAGGTGCGGAGGTGGGACTGAGGGGTCCGGTCAGGAGGTGGGATTGAGGGTTTTGGTCAGGAGTTGGGGAGGTGGGATTGAAGGATTTGGTCAGGACGTAGGGAGGTGGGACTGAGGGGTCCGGTCAGGAGGTGGGATTGAGGGATGCAGTCAGGAGGTGGGGAGGTGGGATTGAGGGATTTGGTCAGGACATAGGGAGGTGGGACTGAGGAGCTCGGTCAGGAGTTGGGGAGGTGGGATTGAGGGGTTCGGTCAGGAGTTGGGGAGGTGGGATTGAGGGGTTTGGCCAGGAGGTGGGTTTGAGGGATGCGGTCAGGAGGTGGGGAGGTGGGATTGAGGGATTTGGTCAGGAGTTGGGGAGGTGGGATTGAGGGTTTTGGTCAGGAGTTGGGGAGGTGGGATTGAGGGATGCGGTCAGGAGGTGCGGAGGTGGGACTGAGGGGTCAGGAGCTGGGATTGAGGGATGCGGTCAGGAGGTGGGGAGGTGGGATTGAGGGATTTGGTCAGGAGTTGGGGAGGTGGGATTGAGGGGTTCGGTCAGGAGGTGCGGAGGTGGGACTGAGGGATTTGGTCAGGAGTTGGAGAGATGGGATTGAGGGGTTCGGTCAGGAGGTGCGGAGGTGGGACTGAGGGAGATACAGGGCGGTGACAGAGGCCGGCAGAGCCTCAGATGACCTTCCGTGGCATTTTTTCGGCAGCAGCATCAACTGACTGCCGGAGCAAGTTGCCTGGCGACCAACGGGCCTGGAATTTGGACGTGTGCCAGGGAGAAAGCAGACACACAGCACAAGAATGTGGCCTAGAGAGGGGAAATTACTTGGCTTATTTGAAATCACCGACTGCAAAAAGTCTGCTGTCGTGACATTGCTGCAGTCTGGGAACACCCTCAGAACTCCGCTCAAGCACTAAATGTTGTAATTGAGAATTTTTTCAACACCGACATTTCACTGTCCGCTTGAGAACACTGTGCATGACTTAATTGCTCCATGTGCTTCAGGCAGTGCTGCCCCTGCAGTCCATTTAAGCAATGGCTCGGTGTGCTGACACACTTTGCCTCTGAGAACACAAAGGTCGTGGGTTCAAGGCAATCTCTAGAGACTTGAGCACAAATGTCCAGGCTGACACTCCCAGCGGCAGTACTGAGGGAGCGCCGCACTGTCGGAGGGGCAGTACTGAGGGAGTGCCACACTGTCGGAGGGGCGGTACTGAGGGAGCGCCGCACTGTCGGAGGGGCGGTACTGAGCGAGTGCCGCACTGTCAGAGGGGCAGTACTGAGGGAGCGCCGCACTGTCGGAGGGGCGGTACTGAGGGAGCACCGCACTGTCGGAGGGGCAGTACTGAGGGAGCACCGCACTGTCAGAGGGGCAGTACTGAGGGAGCGCCGCATTGTCAGAGGGGCGGTACTGAGGGAGTGCCGCACTGTCAGAGGGGCAGTACTGAGGGAGCGCCGCACTGTCGGAGGGGCGGTACTGAGGGAGCGCCGCACTGTCGGAGGGGCGGTACTGAGCGAGTGCCGCACTGTCAGAGGGGCAGTACTGAGGGAGCGCCGCACTGTCGGAGGGGCGGTACTGAGGGAGCACCGCACTGTCGGAGGGGCAGTACTGAGGGAGCACCGCACTGTCAGAGGGGCAGTACTGAGGGAGCGCCGCATTGTCAGAGGGGCGGTACTGAGGGAGTGCCGCACTGTCAGAGGGGCAGTACTGAGGGAGCGCCGCACTGTCAGAGGGGCGGTACTGAGGGAGTGCCGCACTGTCGGAGGGGCGGTACTGAGGGAGCACCGCTCTGTCAGAGGGGCAGTACTGAGGGAGCGCCGCACTGTCAGAGGGGCGGTACTGAGGGAGCACCGCACTGTCGGAGGGGCAGTACTGAGGGAGCGCCGCACTGTCGGAGGGGCGGTACTGAGGGAGCACCGCACTGTCAGAGGGGCAGTACTGAGGGAGCGCCGCACTGTCAGAGGGGCGGTACTGAGGGAGTGCCGCACTGTCGGAGGGGCGGTACTGAGGGAGCACCGCACTGTCAGAGGGGCAGTACTGAGGGAGCGCCGCACTGTCAGAGGGGCGGTACTGAGGGAGCACCGCACTGTCAGAGGGGCAGTACTGAGGGAGCGCCGCACTGTCGGAGGGGCGGTACTGAGGGAGCACCGCACTGTCAGAGGGGCAGTACTGAGGGAGCGCCGCACTGTCGGAGGGGCGGTACTGAGCGAGTGCCGCACTGTCAGAGGGGCAGTACAGAGGGAGTGCCGCACTGTTGGAGGGGCGGTACTGAGCGAGTGCCGCACTGTCAGAGGGGCAGTACTGAGGGAGCGCCGCACTGTCGGAGGGGCGGTACTGAGCGAGTGCCGCACTGTCAGAGGGGCAGTACTGAGGGAGCGCTGCACTGTCGGAGGGGCGGTACTGAGGGAGCACCGCACTGTCAGAGGGGCAGTACAGAGGGAGCGCCGCACTGTCAGAGGGGCAGTACTGAGCGAGTGCCGCACTGTCAGAGGGGCAGTACTAAGGGAGCGCCGCACTGTCGGATGGGCGTTACTGAGGGAGCACCTCACTGTCAGAGGGGCAGTACAGAGGGAGCGCCGCACTGTCGGAGGGGCGGTACTGAGGGAGCGCCGCACTGTCAGAGGGGCAGTACTGAGGGAGCGCCGCACTGTCGGAGGGGCGGTACTGAGGGAGCACCGCACTGTCAGAGGGGCAGTACAGAGGGAGCGCCGCACTGTCGGAGGGGCAGTACTGAGGGTGTGCCGCACTGTCGGAGGGGCAGTACTGAGGGAGCGCCGCTCTGTTGGAGGGGCGGTACTGAGGGAGCGCCGCACTGTCGGAGGGGCAGTACTGAGGGAGCGCCGCACTGTCGGAGGGGCAGTACTGAGGGAGCGCCGCACTGTCAGAGGGGCAGTACAGAGGGAGCGCCGCACTGTCGGAGGGGCAGTACTGAGGGAGAGCCGCACTGTCGGAGGGGCAGTACAGAGGGAGCGCCGCACTGTCGGAGGGGCAGTACTGAGGGAGTGCCGCACTGTCGGAGGGGCAGTACTGAGGGAGCGCCGCTCTGTCGGAGGGGCGGTACTGAGGGAGCGCCGCACTGTCGGAGGGGCAGTACTGAGGGAGCGCCGCACTGTCGGAGGGGCGGTACTGAGGGAGCGCCGCACTGTCCGAGGGGCAGTACAGAGGGAGCGCCGCACTGTCGGAGGGGCAGTACTGAGGGAGTGCCGCACTGTCGGAGGGGCAGTACTGAGGGAGCGCCGCTCTGTCGGAGGGGCGGTACTGAGGGAGCGCCGCACTGTTGGAGGGGCAGTACTGAGGGAGCGCCACACTGTCGGAGGGGCAGTACTGAGGGAGCACCGCACTGTTGGAGAGGCAGTACTGAGGGAGCGCCGCTCTGTCGGAGGGGCGGCTCTGATGGAGCGCCGCACTGTCGGAGGGGCAGCACTGAGGGAGCGCCGCATTGTCAGAGGGGCATTACTGAGGGAGCGCTGCACTGTCGGAGGGGCAGTACTGAGGGAGCGCTGCACTGTTGGAGGGGCAGTACTGAGCGAGTGCTGCACTGTCAGAAGGGCAGTACTGAGGGAGCGCCACACCGTCAGAGGGGCAGTACTGAGGGAATGCCGCACTGTCAGAGGGGCAGTACTGGGGGAGTGCTGCACTGTCGGAAGGGCAGTACTGAGCGAGTGCTGCACTGTCGGAGGGCAGTAATGAGGGAGCGCAGCACTGTCAGAGGGGCAGTACTGAGGGAGCGCTGCACTGTCGGAGGGGCAGTACTGAGGAAGCGCCGCACTGTCAGAGGGGCAGTACTGAGGGAGCGCTGCACTGTCGGAGTTGCCGTCTTTCTGATAGGACGTCAAACCGAGGCCCCAGTCCGCTATCTGAGGTGAACTTAAAAGATCCCCCAGCACTATTTTTCTAAGAAGAGCAACGGAGTTCTCTCCAGTGTCCTGGCCAAAATGTAGCCCTCAATATTGACAGCAGTAAAACAGAACATTGCCATCTGTGGGATCTGTTTAAAAAAAATTATTTGTTTATAGGATGTGGGCGTCATTGGCAAGGCCAGCATTTATTGCCCATCCCTAATTGCCCTTGAGAAGGTGGCGGTGAGCTGCCTTCTTGGACCGCTGCAGTCCGTGTGGTGAAGGTACTCCCACAGTGCTGTTAGGGAGGGAGTTCCAGGATTTTGATCTAGCGACGATGAAGGATCGGCGATATACGTCTAACTCAGGATGGTGTGTGACTTGGAGGTGAACTTGGAGGTGGTGGTGTTCCCATGCGCCTGCTGCCCTTGTCCTACCAGGTGGAAGAGGTCATGGGTTTGGGAGGTGCTGTTGAACATGCCTTGGCAAGTTGCTGCAGTGCATCTTGTAGATGGTACACACTGCAGCACACGGCAACTCTGACAGTGCAGCGCTCCCTCAGTACTGCCCCTCCGACAGTGCGGCGCTCCCTCAGTACTGCCCCTCCGACAGTGCAGCACTCCCTCAGTACTGCCCCTCTGACAGTGCAGCGCTCCCTCAGCACTGCCGCTCTGACAGTGCTGCACTCCCTCATTACTGCCCTCCGACAGTGCAGCAGTCGCTCAGTACTGCCCCTCCGACAGTGCAGCACTCCCTCAGTACTGCCCCTCTGACAGTGCGGCATTCCCTCAGTACTGCCCCTCTGACAGTGTGGCACTCCCTCAGTACTGCCCCTCTGACAGTGCAGCAGTGGTGGAGGGAATGAATGTTTAAGGTGGTGGATGGGGTACCAATCAAGCGGGCTGCTTTGTCCTGGATGGTGTCGAGCTTCTTGAGTGTTGTTGGAGCTGCACTCATCCAGGCAAGTGGAGAGTATTCCATCGCACTCCTGACTTGTGCCTTGTAGATGGTGGGAAGGCTTTGGGGAGTCAGGAGGTGAGACACACGCCACAGAATACCTAGCCTCTGACCTGCTCTTGTTGCCACAGTATTTATGTGGCTGGTCCAGTTAAGTTTCTGGTTAATGGTGACCCCCAGGTTGATGGTGGGGGATTCGGCGATGGTAATGCCATTGAATGTCAAGGGGCGGTGGTTAGACTCTCGCTTGTTGGAGATAGTCATTGCCTGGTACTTCTGTGGCGCGAATGCTTCCTGCCACTTATCAGCCCAAGCCTGAACGTCGTCCAGGTCTTGTTGCATGCAGGCATGGACTGCTTCATTATCTGAGGCATTGTGAATGGCGCTGAACACTGTGCAGTCATCAGCAAACATCCTCATTTCTGACCTTATGTTGGAGGGAAGGTCATTGATGAAGCAGCTGAAGATGGTTGGGCCTAGGACACTGCCCTGAGAAACTCCTGCAGCGATGTCCTGGGGCTGTGATGATTGACCTTCAACCATCACAACCATCTTCCTTTGTGCTAGATATGACTCCAGCCAGTGGAGCGTGTCCCACCCCCCGCCGATTCCCATTGACTCCAGTTCTACTAGGGCTCCTTGATGCCAGACTTGGTCAAATGCTGCCTTGATGTCAAGGGCAGTCACTCTCACTTCACCTCTGGAATTCAGCTCCTTTGTCCATGTTTGGACCAAGGCTGTAATGAGGTCAGGAGCCGAGTGGTCCTGGCGGAACCCAAACTGGGCATCAGTGAGCAGGTTATTGGTGAGTAAGTGCCGCTTGATAGCACTGTCGATGACCCCTTCCATCACTTTGCTGATGATTGAGAGTAGACTGATGGGGCGGTAATTGGCCCGGTTGGATTTGTCCTGCTTACTGTGGACAGGCCACACCTGGGCAGTTTTCCACATTGTTGGATAGATGCCAGTGTCTTGAGCATCCCTGATTATAATCGCTCAACCTTGGGTGGCCGTGCCTTCTGTTGCCGAGGCCCTAAGCTCTGGAATTCCCTCCCTAAACCTCTCCGCCTCGCTACCTCTCTCTCCTCCAATAAGATGCTCCTTAAAACCCACCTCTTCACCAAGCTTTTGGTCATCTGCCCTAATTTCTCCTTAGGTGGCTCGGTGTCAAATTTTTTGTCTTAAAATATTCCTGTGCAGCACCTTGGGATGTTTTACTACATTAAAGGCGCGATATAAAGAAGTTGTTGTTGTCATCTCTGTTCTCCAACGTGTTTCAACATTGGTGCTGTGCCGCACTCTGACCCTTCACCTTTCACCTGGGTTCCTCAGAATAAACAATACAAGGTGCCCAACATTCTATATTGCCCCGCTCTTTTCTTCTCCACCCCATTTCCAACCTTCGATGATGCTCAAATAAAGGTCGGTTGTATTTGTTTACTTAAAACATTTGTACATTTAATGTGTGGTTATTGCCAATTATTGTAAAATGCGTTGTCAAGGCAGTCAACACGGCAAACAACCAGAGACAGTCTGAGCACTCCCAGGGCAGGTACAGCATGGGTTAGATACAGAGTAAAGCTCCCTCTACACTGTCCCATCAAACACTCCCAGGGCAGGTACAGCATGGGTTAGATACAGAGTAAAGCTCCCTCTACACTGTCCCATCAAACACTCCCAGGGCAGGTACAGCACGGGTTAGATACAGAGTAAAGCTCCCTCTACACTGTCCCATCAAACACTCCCAGGGCAGGTACAGCACGGGTTAGATACAGAGTAAAGCTCCCTCTACACTGTCCCATCAAACACTCCCAGGGCAGGTACAGCATGGGTTAGATACAGAGTAAAGCTCCCTCTACACTGTCCCATCAAACACTCCCAGGGCAGGTACAGCATGGGTTAGATACAGAGTAAAGCTCCCTCTACACTGTCCCATCAAACACTCCCAGGGCAGGTACAGCACGGGTTAGATACAGAGTAAAGCTCCCTCTACACTGTCCCATCAAACACTCCCAGGGCAGGTACAGCATGGGTTAGATACAGAGTAAAGCTCCCTCTACACTGTCCCATCAAACACTCCCAGGGCAGGTACAGCACGGGTTAGATACAGAGTAAAGCTCCCTCTACACTGTCCCATCAAACACTCCCAGGGCAGGTACAGCACGGGTTAGATACAGAGTAAAGCTCCCTCTACACTGTCCCATTAAACACTCCCAGGGCAGGTACAGCACGGGTTAGATACAGAGTAAAGCTCCCTCTACACTGTCCCATCAAACACTCCCGGGGCAGGTACAGCACGGGTTAGATACAGAGTAAAGCTCCCTCTACACTGTCCCATCAAACACTCCCGGGGCAGGTACAGCACGGGTTAGATACAGAGTAAAGCTCCCTCTACACTGTCCCATCAAACACTCCCAGGGCAGGTACAGCATGGGTTAGATACAGAGTAAAGCTCCCTCTACACTGTCCCATCAAACACTCCCAGGGCAGGTACAGCATGGGTTAGATACAGAGTAAAGCTCCCTCTACACTGTCCCATCAAACACTCCCAGGGCAGGTACAGCATGGGTTAGATACAGAGTAAAGCTCCCTCTACACTGTCCCATCAAACACTCCCAGGGCAGGTACAGCACGGGTTAGATACAGAGTAAAGCTCCCTCTACACTGTCCCATCAAACACTCCCAGGGCAGGTACAGCACGGGTTAGATACAGAGTAAAGCTCCCTCTACACTGTCCCATCAAACACTCCCAGGGCAGGTACAGCACGGGTTAGATACAGAGTAAAGCTCCCTCGACACTGTCCCATCAAACACTCCCAGGGCAGGTACAGCACGGGTTAGATACAGAG
Organism: Somniosus microcephalus; assembly: GCF_052327205.1. NCBI lineage: Eukaryota > Metazoa > Chordata > Chondrichthyes > Squaliformes > Somniosidae > Somniosus > Somniosus microcephalus. Next base: position 47,606,290 of record NW_028225182.1, on the reverse strand, counting down.
TAAAGCTCCCTCTACACTGTCCCATCAAACACTCCCAGGGCAGGTACAGCGCGGGTTAGATACAGAGTAAAGCTCCCTCTACACTGTCCCATCAAACACTCCCAGGGCAGGTACAGCATGGGTTAGATACAGAGTAAAGCTCCCTCTACACTGTCCCATCAAACACTCCCAGGGCAGGTACAGCATGTGTTAGATACAGAGTAAAGCTCTCTCTACACTGTCCCATCAAACACTCCCAGGGCAGGTACAGCACAGGTTAGATACAGAGTAATGCTCCCTTTACACTGCCCCATCAAACACTCCCAGGGCAGGTACAGCACGGGTTAGATACAGAGTAAAGCTCCCTCTACACTGTCCCATCAAACACTCCCAGGGCAGGTACAGCATGGGTTAGATACAGAGTAAAGCTCCCTCTACACTTTCCCATCAAACACTCCCAGGGCAGGTACAGCACGGGTTAGATACAGAGTAAAGCTCCCTCTACACTGTCCCATCAAAGACTCCCAGGGCAGGTACAGCACGGGTTAGATACAGAGTGAAGCTCCCTCTACACTGTCCCATCAAACACTCCCAGGGCAGGTACAGCACGGGTTAGATAGAGAGTAAAGCTCCCTCTACTCTGTCCCATCAAACACTCTCAGGGCAGGTACAGCATGGGTTAGATACAGAGTAAAGCTCCCTCTACACTGTCCCATCAAACACTCTCAGGGCAGGTACAGCACGGGTTAGATACAGAGTAAAGCTCCCTCTGCACTGTCCCATCAAACACTCCCAGGGCGGGTACAGCACGGGTTAGATAGAGAGTAAAGCTCCCTCTACACTGTTGTAGTGTATGTACCTGTCTACCTTTAAGAGAACTATTGTATGTAACCGTCCACCTTTAAGAGAACTACTTTAGGTGTTGCACTACTTTGTTGGCTTCTGTATACTGTAATACCGACGGTGACCACACCGGTATATAAGTGCTGTGTCAGGATTTATTGGGCAGATTCGCCCTGACCTTCGAATAGTAAAGTCCTGTTTTAAGTTACTCTTGGAGTCTGTGTATTAATTAACTGAACAACCCACAGACTTTACAGTGGCGACGAGTCCGATCGTACCCTGCGGCAACAATACTTCTGAAGCAGTTAACGAGCGTCGAGAAGAGGCAACCGCCCTCGTCGTTCTGCTGGGAGAAAACTCGAGGCTGCAGAACTAGAAAGGAGGAAGAATTTAGAGACAAAGACTTCCATCAGCAACAGGCACTGACTGTCCCTTCTGCCACGGTGAGGAGTGAGCCGGTCAGCACGAGAAGCAAGGCGGCCACGGTGACTGTGAGTAAGGGAAAGTAAAAAGAATAACCGGAGGATAAGGGCGGTGCACTCGACCACGGTCGAGGGGGAAAGGAGCCGGACAGAAGTCGGGTCCAGAGGCGCTGAGCCTGGGGCAGCGTGGAGCAAGGAAGCCGCGGTACAGACAGGCTGGGGGACGCAACGGCGTCGTGAGACAGCTAGACCGCGACCGGCGAAAAAGGCCGGGCAGCGACCGAAGCCACGAAGTGCTGCGACCGGGAACGTAGGCGCGGGAAGAGATAAACTCAGCCGCAGCCGGGGAGGGAAGCACCGGACTGCGAGAGGGCTGGGAGGCACGATTGGGAGCCGAGCGAGCGGGAGAGGCAGAGCCGACCAAGGGAGACTGAGCGAGAGCCAGTCCAGCGGCTGAAACTGTCCTCCGTCAACGGGGTGTACCCAGCGCCGGTAGAGCCGAGCGAGCGGGAGAGAGACAGAGCCCGAGCAAGGGTGACTGAGCGAGAGCCAGTCCAGCGGCTGAAACTTTTCTCCGTCAACGGGGTGTACCCAGCGCCGGTAGAGCCGAGCGAGCGGGAGAGAGACAGAGCCCGAGCAAGGGGAACTGAGCGAGAGCCAGCCCAGCGGCTGAAACTGTTCGCCGTCAACGGGGTGTACCCAGCGCCGGTTGCCCTGCCGAGAAAAGGGAAAGCACTGAAGCCGACGCGCAGGCTGTGAACCTGAAAGCCAGCGGCCGTCGCCCGTGGGGAAAGTGTACCCCTCCCGCCAGGGGAAGAAACGCGGGAAACCGCCATTAGGCGGAGAAGAAGACAGAAGCGGGGAACCGCCATTGAAGTGGGCGGAGAGAGAAGATAAGCGCGGGAAACCGCCATTTTCGCGGGAACCGCCATCTTGAAAAAAAAGAAAATTTAAAGAAATAATCCGTGGTGTTATCAGGAAGCGAGGAAGATGCCTAAGCGTGGTAACATCAACGATTTTAACTCCGAGGTAGAAGACTGGGCCACGTATGTGGAACGCATTGAGATCTATGGTGAGGCCAATAAAATAGAAGAAGATGACAAAGCTATAACCTTGCTAAACTCGATGGGCGCGAAGACATACGGGCTCTTGAAGCATCTACTAGCACCAGCTAAACCGGCGGATCAGACTTTCGATGATATTGTTGCTGTCCTGAAGGATCATTTTAACCCCGCACCACTGATGTTAGTGGAACGATCCAAATTCTATGCGAGAACGCAAAGGAAAGACGAAAGCAACGCAGAATACTTGGTCGAACTGCGTAGACTAGCGAAACACTGCCAGTTTGGAGGGAATCTGACAGAGGCATTGCGAGGCAAGTTCGTGTGCGGGTTGTCAAAGGAAGGAACGCAAAAGCGACTACTCGAAGAGAACGACCTTACACTTGACAGGGCTGTCCTTATTGCAGCATCGCACGAAGCCGCAGCGAAGGGAACTGCGGAAATGCAGCTAAAGGCAGCGGCACTCAGTGTGGATCAAATTACCTCGAGTACAACAAAATGCTATCGTTGTGGGGAGACAACACACGACCAGAACCAATGCTGGTTTAAGAACCAGGAATGTAGGAAATGTGGCAAACTGGGTCACATAGCTAAGGTATGCCAGTCAGGGAAGAAGACCAACAACCAAAGGAAGCCATCACAGGAAAAGTACAACAAGGTACACAAGGTGGCTGAGAAGAGTTCAGACAAACAGAATTCGGACTCAGACCCAAACGGCCAGGAGATGGATAGTCTGAGAATTCACAATGTGAGTAATGAAGCTGACCGACAAGCTATCTGGATCACACTACAGATTGCAAAAGTCCAAGTGAAAATGGAAGTGGACACCGGATCGGCGTTGACGGTCATGAATAAGCATGATTATAAAAAGTTATTCAAGCATATTCCCCTACGGGATACGGAACTAGTATTGCAGACATACACGGGGCACAAAGTATACCCCATCGGAAAGATAGAAGTCAAGGTGAGATACAAGGACAAAGATCACCAAAGGATGGACCTGTATGTGTTGCCTGAGGGAGGTCCACCACTTCTGGGATGGGAGTGGATCAGGAAAATAAAGATAGACTGGCATTCACTAAACACCATGACGGTAGATTCCGGAAAGGAAGATGTCAAACCTGAACGGTTGTCCAGAATATTGGACGAAGCTAAAGAGGTATTCCAGCAAGGACTGGGAACACTGCGAGGAATTAAAGCAAAGGTTAAGATTGCAGAACATGCAAGCCCAAAATTTTTCAAAGCCAGATCGGTACCTTACACGATACGACCTGCTGTGGAGGCAGAACTGGAAGAACTTGAATGATCAGGGGTACTGTCAAAAGTGGACTGGAGTGAGTGGGCCACGCCCATTGTTCCCGTCATGAAGTCTTCACCAAGTAACAAGCCAGGGGGACCGGGGAAGGTCCGCATCTGCGGAGACTTCAAGATCACAGTGAATCCGGTGCTTCACACGGTACAATACCCGCTTCCGCGGATTGAAGATATCTTTGCTTCGTTGGCTGGAGGGAAACACTTCACCAAGATAGACCTGGCACAGGCATACTTACAAATGGAAGGCGAGGAAGAGTCGCGTCAGTACCTCACCATCAACACACACAGAGGCTTGTATCGTTATAATAGACTGGTTTTTGGGGTAGCTTCGGCTCCAGCAATTTGGCAGAGGGCCATGGAGCAGGTATTACAAGGAATTCCAAGCACGCAGTGTTACTTAGACAATATCCTGATTACGGGAGAAGACAAGGAAGAACACCTCACAAATTTGAAACTGGTGCTCACTAGGTTGAAGGAATATGGCCTTCGAGTTAATCGCAAGAAATGTGAGTTCTTCCAAAAACGGATCTCGTACTGCGGTCATGTCATTGACCGAGAGGGGCTGCACAAGTCACCTGACAAGATAGAAGCTGTCGTGAAGGCCCCCACTCCGGAAAATGTATCACAGTTAAGATCATTCTTGGGGTTGATTAATTATTATCACAAGTTTCTGCCGAATCTATCCACGGTGCTGCATCCGCTGAATGCTCTGTTGCGGAAAGAAGTACCATGGAAGTGGAGTGAGGAATGTAAAAAGACCTTTCGCAGAAGCAAGGCGTTGATTACCTCTGAAGAAGTGTTGGCTCATTTCAACCCAACGTTACCTCTTCGTCTAGCTTGTGATGCTTCCCCCTATGGAATTGGAGCAGTACTTTCACACAAGTTACCAAATGGCTCGGAAAGGCCAGTGGCATTCGCGTCCCGATCATTGACCTCCGCGGAGCGAAATTATGCTCAAATAGATAGGGAGGCCCTCAGCCTTGTGTGGGGCGTAAAGAAATTCAATCATTACCTGCAGGGCAAGAAGTTCACATTACTGACAGACCACCAGCCGTTGGTGTCCATATTCAACCCTAACAAGGCCGTTTCCACCATGACAGCACAAAGGTTACAGAGGTGGTCCGTGTTACTTGGGGCACACCAATATGACATCGAATACAAAAGGTCCAAACAGCATGGAAATGCTGATGGGTTATCGCGCTTGCCATTGCCGATAGCAGAAGAAGCGACTACAGTGGACCCGGTAGAGATGTTCCACTCATCCATAGTGGAATGTCTACCAGTAACAAATTCGATGATCGAAAACGAAACAAGAAATGACCCGACTCTCTCACGAGTCTATGATTTAACAGTGAAGGGATGGCCAGCACAGGGCGAACCAACGCTGCCAGCATTTTCGCAGAGAAAAGAACAGCTGTCAGTGTGTCGAGGAACCCTGATGTGTGGGTCTAGAGTGGTGATTCCACCCAAACTTCAACAGAAGGTGTTAAAGGAGCTGCACGAGGGACATCTGGGTGGAGTGAAAATGAAGAACCTAGCAAGAGCGTTTGTGTGGTGGCCAGGCATTGATGGGGACATCGAAGAAATCACTAAGAGCTGTCTAGGATGCCAGAAGGTCCAAAACGCGCCACCACAGGCTCCTCTGCATCCATGGGAGTGGCCCTCATCTCCTTGGCAAAGGGTACACATCGACTTTGCTGGTCCATTTATGGACTCAATGGCCTAGAAATTGAGTGGGCTTAGCGCCCATTTTGCGGCGCTAGAGGGCATTGCGCTGGACTTACAGCCGGTTTTGAAATTGACTAGGGCCCAACATCGGCGTTACACCGGTAGCGCTGCGCCGGCACCGATGACGTCATCGGTGTGCGCAGCGTCCCGGTTGCCGTGGTGACGGGCCCCAGTGCCGAAATTCAGTTGCGGCTGCCTCGCCCGTGGCAGCCGCAACTAAGACTCTGGCAACAGAGTCTTACACGACTTTGCGCCGGCGCATAAAGGTGGAGCGGCGGCCGGCCGCTTTCCCGCCGGCCGCCTGCCCGCACCTCCCTCCCCGCGGAACAGATGCTTCTCGGCTGCGAGCCCGGCACTTCCCCGAGGTGCCGGGCTCATTTTTGTGGCGATTTAACCGGCCAGCGGGCGGGTGCAGGCAGCTCCTCCTTAACTGAAGGAGGAGGCCTGCACTTCCCGAGCCTGCCGCACCGCATCGGGCGCCGCAGCGCCGGAATAGCGCCGCAATGCGGTGCGTAGCGCCAGTTTTCAGGCGCAAACAGCCTTCAGTAGCGCCGGCAGCCATTTGGGCGCGGCGCTACTGAATTTTTGGCGCGCACAGCGCGACTTAGCACCGGCGCTAAATTTCCGGCGTTAAGCCCCGGCGCAGCGCAAACTCAATTTCTAGGCCAATGTTTCTAATAGCGGTGGATGCACACTCCAAGTGGCCGGAGGTAATAAAGATGTCCACCACCACCACGAAAAAAACCATCACAGTGTTAAGGACCATGTTTGCTAGGAATGGGTTGCCGGAACAGATCTGTTCTGATAATGGACCGCAATTTGTGTCCGAAGAATTCAAGAAATTCTTAAAGAGCAATGGGGTTAAGCACTACACGTCAGCCCCATACCATCCCGCCTCCAATGGATTGGCTGAAAGGTTTGTCCAGACCTTCAAGAAGGCCATAAAGGCCATGGGTAATGAACCCATTAACTTACAACATAAGGTGGATAGCTTCTTGTTGGCATACAGGAATGCAACACATGCGGTCACAAATCAAACTCCCGCCATGATGTTTTTTAATAGACGACTAAGATGCCGGCTGGATTTGCTTAAGCCAAACGTCAGAAGGGACGTAGAGAACCGGCAATTCCAGGGCATGAATGAAAGGCCAACTAGATCTTTTCAGATAGGTCAACAAGTTTTGGCCCGGGACTACCGTACCGAGAAATGGCAGCCTGGAACTATTGGAAAAAGGCTAGGGCCGTTGATGTATACGGTGGACATTGGGGACAGTATAATAAGGCGCCATGTTGACCAGATCATAGGGTCAGCCACAAATGGCCAACCTACTCCACCACCTTACACGGTTAATGTTGAGACAGAGATACCCAGAACACCTACCTCCGATCTGGTAATACTGGAACCAGATGAACCTGACACTGTCCTTCAAGCCGAATCGACCTTGCCAGAAGCACCTACTACCCCACCGGGTGTTACGACACCACCGAGGCGTTATCCGGACAGAGTCCGGAAACCTCCAGAGAGACTGAACCTGTGAACTGTCTTGCATAAAGTTGTATATATGTTATAATGTATGTTTAATGGGGAATCAGTATGTTGTAAGCTAAAAAGGGAGGATTGTAGTGTATGTACCCGTCTACCTTTAAGAGAACTATTGTATGTAACCGTCCACCTTTAAGAGAACTACTTTAGGTGTTGCACTACTTTGTTGGCTTCTGTATACTGTAATACCGACGGTGACCACACCGGTATATAAATGCTGTGTCAGGATTTATTGGGCAGATTCGCCCTGACCTTCGAATAGTAAAGTCCTGTTTTAAGTTACTCTTGGAGTCTGTGTATTAATTAACTAAACAACCCACAGACTTTACAACTGTCCCATCAAACACTCTCAGGGCAGGTACAGCATGGGTTAGATACGGAGTAAAGCTCCCCCTACACTGTCCCATCAAACACTGCCAGGGCAGGTACAGCACGGGTTAGATACAGAGTAAAGCTCCCTCTACACTGTCCCATCAAACACTCCCAGGGCAGGTACAGCATGGGTTAGATACAGAGTAAATCTCCCTCTACTTCAACAAACCTAGAACATCTAAACACAACATTCGGTTCAAAACCTTTATTTAGGTTCTGAAGAAGTGTTTCGACCTGAAACGTTAACTCTGTTTCTCTCTCCACGGATGTTGCCTGGCCTGCTGAGTTTTTCCAGCGTTTTCTGTTGTTATTTCGGATTTCCAGCATCCGCAGTATTTTGCTATCACCTTTATTTAGGTGTCTTGTTGATTCATCATCATTTGCACATCTGTTAGCAAACCTGGGAGATGGCATCACATGTATTCAACAAGGTTAATCACACTTGACTGTGGGGCAATGCACATCACTCCAACTTCATGTAGATCACCGGTGAGGTCCATTCAGGTATTGCTGTCAAAACCACAAGGTTCTGCGGCGCCTCACTGGAATAAAGCGTGGTTCAGAGGTCAGTCTCTAACACTAGCCTCAATTCCCTGACCATGCTCTCCTTAGAGCAGAGAAAGTTAAGGGGAGATTTAATAGAGGTGTTCAAAATTATTAAGGGTTTTGACCTCACGACTTCCCGACGGGTACTCAAGAGTGAGCCAAGCCGACTGCCTTTTTAAAAAAAAATCTCGCGTTGCTATTGGTTTATATTGCATTGTCCTGTACTGATGATGTCACACTTGATACTTGTGCCCACTTCTGGTCTCCATTTTATAAAAAGGATAGAGAGGCAGTGGAGAAGGTGCAAAAAATGATTCACAAGGATGATACCAGAACTGAGAGGTTATACCTATCAGGAAAGAGTGAATGGGCTGGGGCTCTGTTCTCTAGAAAAGAGAAGGCTGAGGAATGACCTGATAAGAGGTCTGTAAAATTATGATAGGGTTCGATAGGATAGACGTAGAGAAGATGTTTCCACTTGTGGGGGAGACCAGAACTCGAGGCCATAAATATAAGATAGTCACTGATAAATCCAACAGGGAATTCAGGAGGAACTTCTTTACCCAGAGAGTGGTGAGAATGTGGAACTCGCTACCACAGGGAGTGGTGGAGGCGAATATTATAGATATATTTACGGGGGAGCTAGATAAACACATGAGGGAGAAAGGAATAGAAGGATATGCCGATAGGGTGAGATGAAGAGGGGGTGGGAGGAGGCTCGTGTGGAGCATAAACACCGGCACGGGCCAGTTGGGCCGAATGGCCTGTTTCTGCGCGGTAAATACTGTGTAATAAGTAGCTCGATAGAGTAAATAAGGAGAAACTGTTTCCAGTGGCAGGAGGGTCGGTAACCAGAGGACACAGGTTGAAGATAATGGGCAAAAGAACCAGAGGGGGAGATGAGGAGAATGTTTTTACGCAGCGAGTTGTTGTGATCTGGAACGCGCTGCCTGAAAGGGCGGTGGAAGCAGATTCAATAGTAACTTTCAAAATGGAGTTGGATAAATTCTTGAAAAGGAGAAGTTTGCAGGGCTGTGGGGAAAGAGCAGAGGGGAGTGGGACTAATTGGAGAGCTCTTTCAAAGAGCCGGCACAGGCACGATGGACCGAATGGCCTCCTTCTGTGACTCTCTGTTCCCCAGTAGCGAGGGGCCACATCGGCAGCAGTGCCTTGCAGTTGTGCGTGCAGCTTTGGTATCCTAACGGTAAAAGAGCTTGATCCATTGGAGCGGGTTCAGAAGCCAACGACAAGGATGGAGCCCAGGAACTGAGGTGTTACGTTATGTTGGGAGATGTAATAGCAGAGCACTTGGAAAACAGTGACAGGATCGGACAAAGTCAACATGGATTTACAAAGGGTAAATCATGCTTGACTAATCTACTGGAATTTTTTGAGGACGTAACTGGTAGAATAGATAAGGGAGAACCAGTGGATGTGGTGTATTTGGACTTTCAGAAGGTCCCGCATAAGAGATTGGCGTGTAAAGTTAAGGCACATGGGATTGGGGGTAAGGTACTGACTTGGATAGAGAACTGGTTGGCAGACAGGAAGCAAAGAGTTGGAATAAACGGGTCTTTTTCCGAGTGGCAGGCAGTGACTAGTGGGGTGCCGCAGGGATTGGTGCTAGGACCCCAGCTATTCACAATATACATATTAATGATCTAGACGAGGGAACTAGATGTAATATCTCCAAGTTTGCAGACGACACAAAGCTGGGTGGGCGTGTGTGCTGTGAGGAGGATGCCGAGAAACTCCAGTATGATCTGGACAGGATGGGTGATTGGGCAGATGCATGGCAGATGCAGTATAATGTGAATAAATGCGAGGTAATCCACTTTGGTGGCAAAAACAGGAAGACAGATTATTATCTGAACGGCAATAGATTGGGAGAAGGGGAAGTGCAACGAGACCTGGGTGTCCTTGTGCACCAGTCGCTGACGGTAGGCATGTAGGTGCAGCAGGCGGTTAAGAAGGCAAATAGTATGTTGGCCTTCATAGCGAGAGGGTTCGAGTACAGGAACAAAGATGTCTTGCTGCAGTTGTACAGGGCCTTGGTGAGACCACACCTTGAGTATTGTGTGCAGTTTTGGTCGGCTTAACTGAGGAAGGATGTTCTTGCCATGGCGGGAGTGTAGCGAAGATTCACCAGACTGATACCTGGGATGGCAGGAATGACGTATGAGGAGAGATTGGGTCGATTGGGCTTATATTCACTGGAGTTTAGAAGAATGAGAGGGGATCTCATTGAAACTTATAAAATTCTAACAGGACTAGACAGACTAGATGCAGGAAGGATGTTCCTGATGGCGGGGGAGTCCAGAACCAGGGGTCACAGTCTAAGGATAAGGGGTAAGCCATTTAGGACTGAGATGAGGAGGAATTTCTTCACCCAGAGAGTGGTGAACCTGTGGAATTCTCTACCAAAGAGGGCAGTAGAGGCCAATTCATTAAATATATTCAAGAAGGAGTTGGATATATTTCTTAAGGCTAAAGGGATCAAGGGATATGGGGAGAAAGCAGGGACAGGGTACTGAATTTGGATGATCAGCCATGATCTCATTGAATGGCGGAACAGGCTCGAGGGGCCGAATGGCCTACTCCTGCTCCTATCTTCTATGTTTCTATGAGAATCATCACAGACTTGCTTCCTTCAGAGAATAGACTGAGAGGGGGCAGCGTGCAGGATTTCAACGTGCTGAAGGCAACTTATATAGAAGCCATGGGCTGAGTGCACAGCAAGAAGGCACAAATAGAAAGTGAGCTTCAACCAAGGCTCCCAGATACAGAGGAAGGGGAGGAGGCCATTCAGCCCCCTCGAGCCTGCTCCGCCATTCAATTAGATCATGACTGATCTGCGACCTAACTCCATCTACCTGCCTTTGCCCCATATCCCTTAATAACTTTGGTTAAGAAAAATCTATCAATCTCAGGTTTAAAATTAACAATTGATCCAGTGCCAATTGCTGTTTGCAGATGAGTTTTCCAAACTTCTACCACCCTTTGTGCGGAGACGTGTTTCCTAACTTCACTCCTGAAAGGCCTGGCTCTCATTTTTAGGCTATGCCCTCTTGTCCTCGAATCCCCAACGAGCAGCACCAGTTAATGTTCTGTCAATGAACCCCTTTAGAGAAGATCTCGGTAGGAATGAGATTGAGAGTTAGAAGGACAAGTACAGATAAAAATGGTCAAATGTTGTGTAGAAGATGTTGGTTCCTTGCACCATGAAGATGAGGAAGCAATTGATTTAGGACATGTGACGTGGGGTGTACTACTAAGGTTGCAAAAATCCGGGAATTTTTAAAAGGAAACTTTCCATGGGAATTTTCGGGAATTTTGGGAATTTATGGGAATTTTGAGAGTTTTTGCATACTGATGATTTTTGTCTCTGGCCCTTATATTATCTTTGTCATCAAAATAGACATACTGTTCCATACAAATAAAAACAGGCTTTCAAAACTTTATTTAGGTTATAATTTTGAACTTTATTGAACCCCCACAAAAAAGACCCATCTAAAATAAAATAAAAAGAGCGTCAGCTTATTTAGCCTGTAATTTGTCCTTATTTTGTCCCTTTGAGTCTTCTACTCATGAGTCTTCTGAGTCTTCTACTCATCATTGCTCCTCCTGATTCTCTGACTCTGGCTCTGACGTGTCCATTTCCTCCTCTGTGTCACTGTCTAGCTGTGTGGTGGACACTTCTGTATCTGGCTCAATAAGTTGTAGGTCCGCCCGGATAGCCACCAGTTTCTCCACTCTCTTGTTAGTCAGCCTGTTGCGCACCTTTGTATGCGTATTCCCAAAAAGTGACCAGTTTCGTTCAGAGGCCGCTGATGAAGGTGGGATTTGGAGTATCACCGATGCAATAGGTGACAGGGCCTCAGATGCACAAAGTCCCTTCCACCAGGTATGTGCACTGATATGCTTGCATGATTCCCATATCCCATCCCCATTCCAAAGACCTTGTTTGGTAGAGAACTTTGCCAAACTTTCCAGAACTTTGCCCACGTCCAGATTGAGATGGTGTGAGAGGGTAGAAATCATACTGTAAGCGCTGTTGATCTGTTCTCCAGAAAGTATTGGTCTCCCAACATGCTTTGGGTCCAGCATGTATGCTGCAGCATGAATCGGCTTGACACAAAATTCTTGACGCGTCTGTATGAATTGAACAATTGCCTTCTCCTCTGCTTTGAGCAGCAGAGATGTGGGTAGGGCAATGCTGATTTGTTCTTTTAAAATCAGCAAAAAGCCTGAGAACATCTGACAAGACAGCGTCATCTCCTTCAATCTGAGCAATTGCAGATGCTACTTGTGAGAGTAGTTTAAGGCTGCTAACCACTCTCTCCCAAAACACATCATCCAGCAGTATTTTCTTGATGGTGGTTTCCATACCCCCAGACTGGGATATTGCCATTTCTTGCAGCGACTCCTTACCCTCCAGAAGGCTGTTGTACATTATGACAACACCACCCCATCTAGTGTTGCTGGGTTGCTTCAGTGTGGTGTACTTGTTCTTTGTCGTTTGTTGGAGTTGTAGGTTGCTGCAACTACCTGTTTTCCCCTGACATACTTAACAACTTGCTTGGCTCTCGTGTACAGTGTTTCCATGGTTCTCAAACCCATGATGTCCTTGAGGAGCAGGTTGAGCCCATGAGCTGCGCACCCAATAGGCGTAATATGAGGGTAGGCCTCCTCCATTTGAGCCCAAGCAGCCTTCTTCACAGCATTGTCAGTAACTACTGCAAAGACCTTTTGTGATCCAAGGTCGTTGATGACCACTTTCAGCTCATCAGCAATGTATGTGCCTGTGTGTCTGTTGTCCTTCGTGTCTGTGCTCTTGAAGAACACTGGGAGAGGAGTGGAGACGATGTAGTTTATGATGCCCTCCCCTCGTACATTTGACCACCCATCTGAGATATCTGCAACACAGTCTGCCATCTCTATAATTTCTTTGAGCTTTCCTTGGACTCTGTTATACTCGGCCTCCAGCAAATAAGTAGACAAAGCATGTCTGGTGGGAGGACAGTATGCAGGGCGAATAACACTGAAAAATCTCTTCCAGTACACATTGGCTGTGAGCATGAGGGGTGAGCCTGTCACATAAACAGCTCGAGCAAGGCACTCATCTGCATTCTTCTGGCTATGGTTATCCATTGTATCAAAGAACCTTCCAAGTGGGCCAGGAGTTGCTGATGATAAGGAGCCCGATGCTGAATGAGAACCATTATCTTCTTGAATGGAAGCAGGGCAACTCTGGGCTGACTGCTGTGTGCTTTGAGTGAAGTTGCTGCATTTGGATAAATGCTGCTGCATCTTTGTGGCATTCTTTACATATGGCTTTGTATAGTGTTTGCACATGAACACAGTCTTTCCATCTGCCTGGGATAAAATGCTTCCACACATCTGACGGTAAACGTGGCATTGTTCTATGCAGAGAAATAAAGGGCATTCGTCTCTGTGTCGAACTGTGGTCAATCAGCACGATTGCAACAGGGTGAGTAAATTTTTCCTGATGCTCCATGTGATGGAAGCATGACCTGTGCACGCACGATGCTACATCACCAATAGAGGGAGCTAATCGCTCATCCATTCATCCAACCAATCAGGACACATTTGTTCACAGTCATACACAAAACTTGTAATTATTAAAACAAGCCAAGTAAGAAGATCAACATATATTGATTAAGAAATTCCTTAATAATTAAGATTCCATCTCTGTTAGTAATTTTAAGAGAGGACCTGTGAAAAAAAATGAAAGAAATATACAAAAAAAAAACAATATTATGCTAGCATGTGCTTTTTTGGGCAAACTTCGCAAAAATCCCAAGCTAAACTTCCCGTGGAAAATTTCCCAGAAACTTTCCACCCCTTCACAACTCTAGGTACAACACTCAATAGATGTGTTGGAATAACAACAGAAAATGCTGGAAAAACTCAGCAGGCCAGGGCAGCATCCGTGGAGAGAGAAATGGAGTCAACGTTTCAGGTTGAAGACCTTTCGTCAGAACTGGAAAAAAAAGCAGGAAAAGGAACAGATTTTAAAGTGTTGATAATGGCACAGGCCCCACTTCTTCAAAGCTTTGACTGGAATAACCAGGCCAGGCTGGCAGCTAGGGCGATCCCACCGAAACGTAGGAGGGTGTCAACGGAGGGCAACGCGCCCATCAGCCAGGAGCTCTCCATCGGGGTGAGCGAGTCCTCAGCCGGTGGTGGTTCAGGCCGGACGATGTCATCCGTGGTAATTTTTCCGAACTCACGCAATACCTGTAAATAAGGAGACATTGTTTTCTTGTTTACTTTCTTCTTAAGAACCTAAGAAATAGGAGCAGGAGTCGGCCACACGGCCCCCTCGAGCCTGCTCCGCCATTCAATAAGATTGTGGCTGATCATCGACCTCAACTGCACTTTCCTGCCCGATCCCCAAATCCCTTGATTCCCTTAATATTCAAAAATCTATCTAATTGAACCTTGAATATACTCAAAGACTCAACAACCACTGTCCTCTGGGGTAGAGAATTCCAAAGATTCACAACCCTCTGAGTGAAGAAATTTCTCCTCATCTCAGTCTTAAATGGCCGACCCCTTATCCTGGGGCTATGACCCCTGGTTCTAGACTCTCCAGCCAGGGGGAAACAGCATCTACCCTGTCAATCCCCCTCAGAGTCTTATACATTTCAATGAGATCACCTCTCTTTCTTCTAAACTCCAGAGGGTGTCAGCCCATTCTACACAATCTTGTTACAGATTCGCACAAGTAATTGGGCCATGGAGCATCTGAGTTATCAAGATAGGCTGAACGAGTTGGGACTCTACGCTTTAGAGAAGCGTAGACTTAAAGGTGATCTGATTGAGGTTTGTAAGATAAGGAAGGGAACAGATTGTGTTGCAGCTGGCAGTTTGTTCCAATTAAATAGGTTAGGGCGGGACCAGGGATCACAAATTGAAGTTGTACAAGGCCAGATCTCGGTTAGATGTCAGGAGGTGGTTCTTGCCCCAGAGAATAGCGGACCTCGGGAACAGGCTGCCGGCTCGTGGGGTGGATGCGGACTCGCTGAATTCCTTCAAGCGAGAGCTGGGCCTGTTTCTGGCCGGGGCGGAGATCAGCTCTTACAGAAGGGCGGGTACTGCAGGGAATTCAGGGCCAGGAGCGATCTCCTGGACTCGTTTCGATCGCCTAGATGGGTCGGAGAGGAATTTCCCAGATCTTTTTTTTACCCCAAATCAGCCTGGGTTCTTTTATCTGGTTTTTCGCCTCTCCCAGGCAATCACAGGGTATCACAATTGTGTGGGACGGGTTGGATGGACCAGAGGGTCGTCACCTGTCCATCATTGTTCGTGCCAGGTTCAATCGCCAGTCTGTGCCCAGTTAGCTGATTACAGCCAAGCAGCAGTGGGGGCCCTACAATTGACCTGAGGACCTCTTGACCTGAGGGGGCAGCAATCACACCCTGTTAAATACGCAATGCCCCCCCCCCCACCCGCCCCGCTGGAAAGTTGGGCGAAGACAGTATTGGGGCTCAGCTGTGAAAATTCGCACAGCTCTCCCTCAGTACTGCCCCAGAATGACAGCCTAGCCTATGTGCTCAAGTCCTAGAGTGGGGACTGCTAGTCACGCACCGGCTCAAACCACCAGGGATTGGACAGTCAGACACCATCTCAAACCACCAGTGATTGGACAGTCAGACACCATCTCAAACCACCAGGGATTGGACAGTCAGACACCATCTCAAACCACCAGGGATTGGACAGTCAGACACCATCTCAAACCAACAGGGATTGGACAGTCAGACACCATCTCAAACCAACAGGGATTGGACAGTCAGACACCATCTCAAACCACCAGGGACTGGACAGTCAGACACCATCTCAACCCACCAGATATTGGACAGTCAGACACCATCTCAAACCACCAGGGATTGGACAGTCAGACACCATCTCAAACCACCAGGGATTGGACAGTCAGACACCATCTCAAACCACCAGGGATTGGGCAGTCAGACACCATCTCAAACCCACCAGGGATTGGACAGTCAGACACCATCTCAAACCACCAGGGATTGGACAGTCAGACACTATCTCAAACCACCAGGGATTGGACAGTGACACACCACCTCAACCCACCAGGGATTGGACAGTGACACACCATCTGAACCCACCAGGGATTGGACAGTGACACACCATTTCAACCCACCAGGGATTGGACAGTGACACACCATCTCAAACCACCAGGGATTGGACAGTGACACACCATCTCAACCCACCAGGGATTGGACAGTGACACACCATCTCAACCCACCAGGGATTGGACAGTGACACACCATCTCAACCCACCAGGGATTGGACAGTGACACACCATCTCAAACCACCAGGGATTGGACAGTCAGACACCATCTCAAACCCACCAGGTATTGGACAGACATAAACTCTGCCAACAGTTCCCCCAAACCCTTTAGGTCCGCAACTCAGAAGAGGTCCACTCACCTCGCGAGCCGCCCTCTCGCCCGACTGCACCGCACCATCCATGTACCCAACCCACTCATCGGCCAATTCCGTCCCCGCAAAGTGGATTCTGCCAACAGGTTGGCGCAGGATTCTGGAGAATGAGCGACAGAGCATTAGTCATCGGTATGGGTCAGACAGCACACAAGGGAGTCAGAGAGTGTTCACTTAACCTGAGCGTGGGCTGCAAGAGGATAAGATCAAGCCTCGCACGTGTACATCCAATGGTGAGAGGCCAAGGGCTCCCCCAGTGGCTCAATGAGTAATTGCACCACATACTGATGAGGATGGTCCCAGTTTGGACGCGTGGTTAGCCATGGTGGTACCATAATTGACCTTGGTATTCCTGGACGAAGGAATGGGAAAAATATGCTGGGAATCGCGCTCTTGATCCAATGGGTATGTGAGGACGCTGGCACCCTGCGTGTCCATGGGGACTTCTCCCAGTTGTCCACTGTAACCTGTCGTGGGTTATCATCTGCCCAGCTTACAGAAGCTTATGTCCTGCCTCGCGGAAAGTCTACCCTTGGGTGAGGATGGCATTAGCATGATTCCCAAAGGGGAAAAAAAAATCAGCAAATGCGTGTAGCGGATCACTCGCATTTCTCCAGCGCCTTTCACCCCGTCAGGACGTCCCAAAGCGCTTTACAGCCAATGAAGTACTTATGAAGAGTACTCACTGTTGTAATGTAGGAAACGCGGCAGCCAATTTGTACACAGCAAGCTCCCACGAACAGCAATGCGATAATGACCGGATCATCTGTTTTTAGTTGTTGATTGAGGGATAAATATTGGCCCCAGGACACTGGGGAGAACTCCCCCTGCTCTTCTTCAAAATAGTGCCATGGGATCTTTTACGTCCACCTGAGAGAGCAGACGGGGCCTCGGTTTAACGTCTCATCCGAAAGACGGCACCTCCGACAGTGCGGCGCTACCTCAGTACTGCCCCTCCGAGAGTGCGGCGCTCCCTCAGTACTGCCCCTCCGACAGTGCGGCGCCCCCTCAGCACTGCCCCTCTGACAGTGCGGCGCTCCATCAGTGCTGCCCCTCTGACAGTGCAGTGCTCTCTCAGTACTGCCCCTCCGACAGTGCGGCACTCCCGCAGTGCTGCCCCTCCGACAGTGTGGCGCTCCCTCAGTACTGTCCCTCCGACAGTGCGGCGCTCCCTCAGTACCCGCCCCTCCGACAGTGCGGCGCTCCCTCAGTACGGCCCCTCAGACACTGCGGTGCTCCCTCAGTACTGCCCCTCTGACAGTGCGGCACTCCCTCAGTACTGCCCCTCCGACAGTGCTGCACTCCCTCAGTACTGCCCCTCCGACAGTGCTGCGCTCCCTCAGTACTGCCCTTCCCACAGTGCGGCACTCCCTCAGTACTGCCCCTCCGACAGTGCGGCGCTCCCTCAGTACTGCCCCTCTGACAGTGCGGCGCTCCCTTAGTACTGCCCCTCCCACAGTGCAGCGCTCCCTCAGTACTGCCCCTCCGACAGTGCTGCGCTCCCTCAGTACTGCCCCTCCGACAGTGCGGCGCCCCCTCAGCACTGCCCCTCTGACAGTGCGGCGCTCCATCAGTGCTGCCCCTCTGACAGTGCAGTGCTCTCTCAGTACTGCCCCTCCGACAGTGCGGCACTCCCGCAGTGCTGCCCCTCCGACAGTGTGGCGCTCCCTCAGTACTGTCCCTCCGACAGTGCGGCGCTCCCTCAGTACCGCCCCTCCGACAGTGCGGCGCTCCCTCAGTACGGCCCCTCCGACACTGCGGTGCTCCCTCAGTACTGCCCCTCTGACAGTGCGGCACTCCCTCAGTACTGCCCCTCCGACAGTGCTGCACTCCCTCAGTACTGCCCCTCCGACAGTGCTGCGCTCCCTCAGTACTGCCCTTCCCACAGTGCGGCACTCCCTCAGTACTGCCCCTCCGACAGTGCGGCGCTCCCTCAGTACTGCCCCTCTGACAGTGCGGCGCTCCCTTAGTACTGCCCCTCCCACAGTGCAGCGCTCCCTCAGTACTGCCCCTCCGACAGTGCTGCGCTCCCTCAGTACTGCCCCTCCCACAGTGTGGCACTCCCTCAGTACTGCCCTCTGACAGTGCGGCGCTCCCTCAGTACTGCCCCTCCCACAGTGCGGCACTCCCTCAGTACTGCCCCTTCCACAGTGCGGCACTCCCTCAGTACTGCCCCTCTGACAGTGCGGCGCTCCCTCAGTACTGCCCCTCCCACAGTGTGGCGCTCCCTCAGTACTGCCTCTCCGACAGTGCTGCGCTCCCTCAGTACTGCCCCTCTGACAGTGCGGCGCTCCCTCAGTACTGCCCCTCCCACAGTGCGGCACTCCCTCAGTACTGCCCCTCTGATAGTGCTGCGCTCCCTCAGTACTGCCCCTCCCACAGTGTGGCACTCCCTCAGTACTGCCCCTCCGACAGTGCAGCGCTCCCTCAGTACTGCCCCACTGACAGTGCGGCGCTCCCTCAGTACTGCTCCTCCCACGGTGCGGCACTCCCTCAGTACTGCCCCTCCGACAGTGCTGCGCTCCCTCAGTACTGCCCCTTTGACAGTGCGGCGCTCCCTCAGTACTGCACTGGGAGTGTCGGCCTAGATTTTGTGTTCAGGTCTCTGGGGTGGGACTTGTAATGAGGCAGCTCAGAGGCACATTGCATTAAACCGGGAACCTTCTGTGCCTCACACTGTTTGCTTTCGTGCCTACAGTTAACCACA
Organism: Somniosus microcephalus; assembly: GCF_052327205.1. Lineage (NCBI taxonomy): Eukaryota > Metazoa > Chordata > Chondrichthyes > Squaliformes > Somniosidae > Somniosus > Somniosus microcephalus. The sequence goes on along the minus strand of NW_028225182.1, from coordinate 47,587,285 downwards.
TTATTCACTTGGAATTGAAGTGTAGAATGGTAGGTCAATGTTGGTGCCAGAGATTTTTCCCACATAGAGCGCATGTCATTTGTGCCGTTCGGGAGAGTGACAAAGCGAAGGCTAGACGTGCCTCCCTCGAAAGCAAGGAACGGCGTGAAGTGTCAACAGGCAATGCCACGGCACTGTCCTGTTAATGTGACCACTGTCGCAGGAACACCAGAGATTGTTCCCTAGTGTGTGGGAACTAATAAAGGTGAAAACCCTTCACTGCTAATGAGTAGTCAATTAAGCTGTTAACATAGAAACATAGAAGATAGGAGCAGGAGTCGGCCATTCGGCCCCTCGAGGCTGCTCCGCCATTCAATGAGATCATGGCTGATCATCCAAATTCAGTACCCTGTCCCTGCCTTCTCCCCATATCCCTTGATCCCTTTAGCCTTAAGAAATATATCTAACTCCTTCTTGAATATATTTAATGAATTGGCCTCCACTGCCTTCTGTGGTAGAGAATTCCACAGGTTCACCACTCTCTGGGTGAAGAAATTCCTCCCCATCTCTGTCCTAAATGGCTTACCCCTTATCCTTAGACTGTGACCCCTGGTTCTGGACTCCCCGACCATCGGGAACATCCTTCCTGCATCTAGTCTGTCTAGTCCTGTTAGAATTTTATAAGTTTCAATCAGATCCCCTCTCATTCTTCTAAGAATTTTGGGAAAGCAATGAGGCACAGTATTAAATCTTTGATGCATTTTTCGTTTAAAAATGAACTCCCTATCGCTGTAACCTGCTCCTCTTCTGCAACCCTCTGAGCAATGTTCCCTGTGAGCTGGGCTTTGTTGTGTGTGGCCTGTTTCTTTAAATGCGCAGTCCCTTTAAATTTCTGCGCTCCAGCGGTATTTACAATGGAAAAGCCGGTGAGTGGCCAGCGCGGGACCTTTGAGATTACTGCAAGGCCGCGCACCTTAGCAGGAACATTGCGCTCCGAGATCTCTGCTCTGCTCCAATTCCGCCCTCTTGAGCATCTCCCGATTTCCACCATTGGCGGCCGTGCCTTCAGCTGCCTGGGTCCGAAGCTCTGGAATTGCCTCCCTGGACCTCTCTACCTCTCTCTCCTCCTTTAAGACGCTCCGTAAAACCTACCTCTTTGACCAAGCTTTTGGTCACCTGTCCTAATATCTCCTTATGTGGATCGGTGTCAAATTTTGTTTGATAATCGCTCCTGAGCAGCGACTTGGGAAGTTTTACTGTGTTAAAGGCGCTATATAAAGGCAAGATGTTGTTGTTGATTTTAGTTGTCCAGTGAAACAAAGGCTGATGGTTAGGAAAAGGACAAGGTACATGAGATGGTACCTGGGCAGGGCCTTCGCCCTGAATCACCAGCAAGAGGGTTCGAGTACAGGAACAAGGATGTCTTGCTGCAGTTGTACAGGGCCTTGGTGAGACCACACCTTGAGTATTGTGTGCAGTTTTGGTCACCTTACCTGGGGAAGGATGTTCTTGCCACGGAGGGAGTGCAGCGAAGATTCACCAGGCTGATACCTGGGATGGCAGGAATGACATATGAGGAGAGATTGTGTCGATTGGGCTTATACTCACTGGAGTTTAGAAGATTGAGAGGGGATCTCATCGAAACCTATAAAATTCTGTCAGGTCTGGACAGACTAGATGCAGGAAGGATGTTTCTGATGGCCGGGGAGTCCAGAACCAGGGGTCACAGTCTAAGGATAAGGGGTAAGCCATTTAGGACAGAGATGAGGAGGAATTTCTTCACCGAGAGTGGTGAACCCGTGGAATTCTCTGCCACAGAGGGCGGTGGAGGCTAGTTCATTAAATATATTCAAGAGTTGGATATATTTCTTGAGGCTAAAGGGATCAAGGGATATGGGGAGAAGGCAGGGACAGGGTGCTGAGTTTGGATGATTAGCCATGATCTCATTGAATGGCGGAGCAGGCTCGAGGGGCCGAATGGCCGACTCCTGCTCCTATCTTCTATGTTTCTATGTTTCTATGAATTCAGTGTATTCTCTGTACGGGACCATCAGGGACTGAGTGCACATTCTCGGCCACCTCAGCATTTGCTTAACTCTCCGTTCAGTGTCTTTATTGCAACTGGTGGTTTAAAAAAAGGATTCGAAGGGGAAAAAAAGTGCATTTTAGGAATAAGACAGCAGGAAGTGCAACTCAGAATCTTGGCTTGGCTGAACTCACTCTCCAAAGGAAGTAAGGACTCCCGGACCAAAACAGCTCGAATAACATCCCCCAGAGTAGGTGTCCTCCATCCAGTTCTTCTCAACGTAGGCTTTAGGCTAAGGAGGCGTAAAGAGAAAGGAAGAGGATTGGATGAGCAAGGCCAAGTTTGTTAGAGCACCATCCATTAGACATGTTCAAACCTCCCACAGCTACTTCCCCCCATCTCCGACCTTTCCTTTCTCCCTCCTCCGCTCCTCCCCCACATCCCCCCTCTCCTTCCCCACCTCACCCTCTCCTTCCCCCATCTCCCCTCTCCTTCCCCATCTCCCCCTCTCCTTCGCCCTCTCCCCCTCTCCTTCCCCCTCCTCCCCCTCTCCTTCCCCATCTCCCCTCTCCTTCCCCCATCTCCCCTCTCCTTCCCCATCTCCCCCTCTCCTTCCCCCTCTCCCCCTCTCCTTCCCCCTCCTCCCCCTCTCCTTCCTCCATCTCCCCTCTCCTTCCCCACCTCACCCTCTCCTTCCCCCATCTCCCCTCTCCTTCCCCCATCTCCCCTCTCCTTCCCCATCTCCCCCTCTCCTTCCCCCTCTCCTTCCCCCTCCTCCCCCTCTCCTTCCTCCATCTCCCCCTCTCCTTCCCCCTCTCCCCCTCTCCTTCCCCCTCCTCCCCCTCTCCTTCCTCCATCTCCCCCTCTCCTTCCCCACCTCCCCCTCTCCTTCCCCCATCTCCCCTCTCCTTCCCCCATCTCCCCTCTCCTTCCCCATCTCCCCCTCTCCTTCCCCATCTCCCCCTCTCCTTCCCCCTTTCCCCCTCTCCTTCCCCCTCCTCCCCCTCTCCTTCCTCCATCTCCCCTCTCCTTCCCCACCTCACCCTCTCCTTCCCCCATCTCCCCTCTCCTTCCTCCATCTCCCCCTCTCCTTCCCCCTCTCCCCCTCTCCTTCCCCCTCCTCCCCCTCTCCTTCCTCCATCTCCCCCTCTCCTTCCCCACCTCCCCCTCTCCTTCCCCCATCTCCCCTCTCCTTCCCCCTCCTCCCCCTCTCCTTCCCCCATCTCCCTCCCCATCTCCCCCTCGCCTTCCTCCATCTCCCCCTCTCCTTCCCCCACCTCCCCCTCTCCTTCCCCCCATCTCCCCCTCACCTTCCCCCTCTCCCTTTCACCTTCCCCCAGCTCCCCTCTCCTTCCCCCCTTTCCCCTTCACCTTCCCCCATCTCCCCTCTCCTTCCCCCCACCTCCCCTCTCCTTCCCCCCCATCTCCCCCTCTCCTTACCCACATCTCCCCCTCTCCTTCCCCCATCTCCCCCTCTCCTTCCCCCATCTCCCCCTCTCCTTCCTCCATCTCCCACTCACCTTCCCCCTCTCCCCTTCACCTTCCCCCATCTCCCCTCTCCTTCCCCCCTCTCCCCTTCACCTTCCCCCATCTCCACTCTCCTTCCCCCCATCTCCCCCTCTCCTTCCCCCATCTCCCCCTCTCCTTCCCCCCATCTCCCCCTCCCCCCATCTCCCCTCTCCTTCCCCCCATCTCCCCCTCTCCTTCCCCCATCTCCCCTCTCCTTCCCCCATCTCCCCCTCTGCTTCCCCCATCTCCCCCTCTGCTTCCCCCATCTCCCCTAGCCTCCCCCCATCTCCCCCTCTCATTCCCCCATCTCCCCCTCTCCTTCCCCCCATCTCCCCCTCTCCTTCCCCCTCCTCCCCCTCTGCTTCCCCCATCTCCCCCTCCCCTTCCCTCATCTCCCCCTCTCCTTCCCCCTCCTCCCCCATCTCCCCCTCTGCTTCCCCCATCTCCCCCTCTGCTTCCCACATCTCCCCCTCTCTTTCCTCCATCTCCCCCCTCCTTCCCCCATCCCCCTCCCCATCTCCCCCTCTCCTTCCCCCACCTCCCCCTCTCCTTCCCCCATCTCCCCCTCACTTTCCCCCCTCTCCCTTTCACCTTCCCCCATCTCCCCTCTCCTTCCCCCCTCTCCCCTTCACCTTCCCCCATCTCCCCTCTCCTTCCCCCCATCTCCCCCTTTCCTTCCCCCCATCTCCCCCTCTCCTTCCCCCTATCTCCCCCTCTCCTTCCCCCATCTCCCCCTCTCCTTCCCCCTCCTCCCCCTCTCCTTCCCCCATCTCCCCCTCTGCTTCCCCCATCTCCCCCTCTCCTTCCCCCATCTCCCCCTCTCCTCCCCCATCTCCCCCTCTCCTTTCCCCTCCTCCCCTCTCCTTCCCCATCTCCCCCTCTCCTTCCCCATCTCCCTCTTTCCTTCCCCCATCTCCCCCTCTCCTTCCCCCATCTCCCCCTTTCATTCCCCCATCTCCCCCTCTCCTTCCGCCATCTCCCCCTCACCTTCCGCCATCTCCCCTCTCCTCCCCCCATCTCCCCCTCTCCTTCCCCCTCCTCCCCCTCTCCTTCCCCCCTCCTCCCCCTCTCCTTCCCTCTCCTCCCCCTCTCCTTCCCCCATCTCCCCCCTCTCCTTCCCCCATCTCCCCCTCTCCTTCCCCCTCCTCCCCCTCTCCTTCCCCATCTCCCCCTCTCCTTCCCCCATCTCCCCCTCTCCTTCCCCCATCTCCCCCTCTCCTCCCCATCTCCCCCTCTCCTTCCCCCATCTCCCCCTCTCCTTCCCCCATCTCCCCCTCTCCTTCCCCCATCTCCCCCTCTCCTTCCCCATCTCCCCCTTTCCTTCCCCCATCTCCCCCTCTCCTTCCCCATCTCCCCCTCTCCTTCCCCCTCCTCCCCCTCTCCTTCCCCCTCCTCCCCCTCTCCTTCCCCCATCTCCCCCTCTCCTTCCCCCATCGCCCCCTCTCTTTCCCCCCTCCCCTCCTCCTTCCCCCATCTCCCCCTCTGTTTCCCCCATCTCCCCCTCTCCTCCCCCCTCCTCCCCCTCTCCTTCCCCCTCCTCCCCCTCTCCTTCCCCCATCTCCCCCTCTCCTTCCCCCATCTCCCCTCTCCTTCCCCCATCTCCCCCTCTCTTTCCCCCCTCCCCTTCTCCTTCCCCCATCTCCCCCTCTGCTTCCCCATCTCCCCCTCTCCTCCCCCTCTCCTTCCCCCTCCTCCCCCTCTCCTTCCCCCATCTCCCCCTCTCCTTCCCCCATCTCCCCCTCTCCTTCCCCATCTCCCCCTCTCCTTCCCCCATCTCCCCCTCTCCTTCCCCCTCCTCCCCCTCTCCTTCCCCATCTCCCCCTCTGCTTCCCCCATCTCCCCCTCTCCTCCCCCATCTCCCCCTCTCCTTTCCCCTCCTCCCCTCTCCTTCCCCATCTCCCCCTCTCCTTCCCCCATCTCCCCCTTTCCTTCCCCCATCTCCCCCTCTCCTTCCCCCATCTCCCCCTCTCCTTCCCCCATCTCCCCCTCACCTTTCGCCATCTCCACCTCTCCTGCCCCCATCTCCCCCTCTCCTCCCCCCATCTCCCCCTCTCCTTCCCCCATCTCCCCCTCTCCTTCCCCCATCTCCCCCTCTCCTTCCCCCATCTCCCCTCTCCTTCCCCCCATCTCCACCTCTCCTTCCCCCCATCTCTGTGCATCAATCATCCCGTTCATCCCGCTGACTCCCAGCTCGGTTCTCCTCCATCTCCCAGCTTTCTGTCCTCGGTGTCCTAGCTCTACTCCAAGCCCTGCCCCTTGCTTCTTGCAATACCTCCCGGGAATTGGGGAGGGGAGGGGAATAAACAGGCCTGCTACTCACATTCAGAAACTCCTTCATCTTAAAGATTTTGGCATAATGTTTGCACACAGATTCCTTCCTGGTAATAAAGAGAATGAAAGTCTTGGACATCTCCAAACAAGAGACGATAATATCAAATTGAAGCTTTCACACAACATGCAAATATGTGAAGGCAAAAGAGAATATGGCAGGGCTGGAAGGCATTTATTTTAATGCAAGGAGTCTTGCAAATAAGGTGGATGAACTGAAGTTGTTGTTGAACACATGGGAGTACGATATTGTTGCTATCACGGAGACATGGTTGAGGGAGGGTCAGGACTGGCAGCTCAATATTCCGGGGTATAGAATCTTCAGGCGAGACAGAGGGGGGTGTAAAAGGGGAGGGGGTGTTGCAATATTAATTAAGGAGTCAATTACTGCTGTAAGGAGGGATGATATATTAGCGGGTTCCTCTAATGAGGCCATATGGGTAGAACTTAAAAACAAAAAGGGGGCAAGCACTTTGCTGGGAGTGTACTATAGGCCCCCAAACAGTCAGGGGGAGATAGAGGAACAGATATGTAGGCAAATCTCAGAAAAGTGCGAAAATAATAGGGTAATAATAGTGGGGGATTTCAACTTCCCCAATATAAATTGGGATAGTCAGAGTGTGAAAGGCTTAGAGGGTGCAGAATTCTTAAAGTGCATCCAGGAGAGCTTTTTGAGCCAACATGTAGAAAGTCCTACAAGAGAGGGGGCGGTACTGGACCTAATTCTGGGGAATGTAGCCGGGCAAGTGGTGGAAGTGTCAATAGGAGAGCATTTTGGCGACAGTGACCACAATTCGGTGAGATTTAAGGTGGTCATGGAAAAAGACAAAGACGGCCCGGAAATAAGGGTTCTAAATTGGGGGAAGGCCGATTTTAATATGATAAGGCAGGATCTGGCCAAATTGGACTGGGAGCAGCTACTTATAGGAAAATCCGCATCAAAACAGTGGGAGACTTTCAGAAGGGAAATAGAGAGAGTACAACGCCAACATGTTCCTGTAAAGGTCAAGGGTGGGACCAACAAGCAAAGGGAACCTTGGATGACAAGGGATATACAAAAATGCATTAGAAATAAAAGGGGGGCTTTTGGCAGTTACAAAAGACTAAAGACGGAAGAAGCCCTAGAGGAGTATAAAAAATGCAGGGGCATACTTAAAAAAGAAATTAGGAGGGCGAGGAGGGGCCATGAAATAACACTGGCGAGCAAAATAAAGGAAAATCCTAAGATGTTTTATAAGTATATTAAGGGCAAGAGGATAACCAGGGAAAGGGTAGGGCCCATTAGGGACCAAAGTGGCAATCTGTGTGTAGAGCCAGATGATGTAGGCGGGGTTTTAAATGAATTTTTTGCATCTGTGTTCACTATGGAGAAAGACGATGCAGACATAGAAATCGGGCAAGGGGGCTGTGACATACTTGAACATATTAGCATCGAGAGGGAGGAGGTGCTAGCGGTTTTAGCAGGCCAAAAAGTGGATAAATCCCCAGACCCGGACGTGATGTATCCCAGGCTGCTGTGGGAGGCAAAGGAGGAGATTGCAGGGGCTCTGACACAAATTTTCAGAACCTCTCTGGCCACAGGGGATGTACCAGAGGACTGGAGAACAGCTAACGTAGTACCATTATTCAAGAAGGGTAGCAGGGATAAACCAGGGAATTACAGGCCAGTGAGCCTAACATCTGTGGTAGGGAAATTATTGGAAAAAATTCTGAGGGACAAAATTAGTCTCCACTTGGAGAGGCAAGGATTAATCGGGGATAGTCAGCATGGCTTTGTCAAGGGTAAATCATGTCTGACAAATCTGATTGAATTTTTCGAGGGGGTGACTAGGGGGGTGGATGAGGGAAATGCTGTGGATGTGGTTTACATGGACCTCAGTAAAGCTTTTGACAAAGTCCCGCATAGGAGACTGGTCAAGCAGGTAAGAGCCCATGGGATCCAGGGTGCCTTGGCGCGTTGGATCCTAAACTGGCTGAGTGGCAGGAGGCAGAGGGTGATGGTCGAAGGTTGCTTTTGTGACTGGAAGCCTGTGTCCAGTGGGGTACCTCAGGGATCGGTGCTGGGTCCCTTGTTGTTTGTGATCTACATAAATGATTTGGATGAGAATGTAAAAGGTATGATCAGTAAGTTCGCAGATGACACGAAAATTGGTGGGGTGGTAAATTGTGAGGAGGAAAGCCTCAGGCTACAGGACGATATAAACGGGTTGGTCAGATGGGCAGAAAAGTGGCAAATGGAATTTAACCCTGAAAAGTGCGAGGTGATGCATTTTGGACGGACAAATAAGGCAAGGGAATACACAATGAGTGGTAGGACCCTAGGAAGTACAGAGGGTCAGAGGGACCTTGGTGTACATGTACATAGATCCCTGAAGGCAGCGGAACAAGTAGATAAGGTGGTTAAAAAGGCATATGGGATACTTGCCTTCATTAACCGAGGCATAGAATATAAGAGCAGGGTGGTTATGATGGAGCTGTACAAAACGCTGGTGAGGCCACAGCTGGAGTACTGTGTGCAGTTCTGGTCGCCTCACTATAGGAAGGATGTGATTGCTTTGGAGAGGGTGCAGAGAAGATTCACCAGGATGTTACCTGGGATGGAGCGCCTCAGCTATGAAGAGAGGCTGGACAGGCTGGGGTTGTTTTCCTTGGAGCAAAGAAGGCTGAGGGGGGACCTGATTGAGGTGTACAAAATGATGAGGGGCATAGATAGGGTAGATAAAGAGGAACTTTTCCCCTTAGTAGGGGGGTCAATAACAAGGGGGCATAGATTCAGGGTAAGGGGCAGGAGATTTAGAGGGGATTTGAGGAGGAACTTTTTCACCCAGAGGGTGGTTGGAATCTGGAACTCACTGCCTGAAAGGGTGGTAGAGGCAGGAACCCTCACAACATTCAAGAAGCATTTGGATGAGCACTTGAAATGCCATTGCATACAAGGCTATGGACCAAATGCTGGAAAATGGGATTAGACTGGACAGGGATGGATGGGCGGCGCAGACACGATGGGCCGAAGGGCCTCTTTCTGTGCTGTAAAACTCTATGACTCTATGACTCTATGCAAGAGCTCCCTCACATTCCTGGTCAGATCGTTATCTGTTAGACATCCCCGACTCACCTCCAACTTCCCTCTCTCTTCTTCACGCCCTTTCTTGTCACGGTGGCCTAGAAATTCAGTCGCGTTTGCGCCTACTTATTGGCTATAAAGTGGTTTGCGCCGCAAGTTTTTTAGCGCCCGAAATTCAGTTGGTCCCTAACATCGGCGTTAGCCGGTAGCGCTGCGCCGGCACCGATGACGTCATCGGTGTGCGCAGCGCCCCGGTTCCAATGGTAATCCGTCCCGATGGCCAAATTCAGTTGCGGCCGCCTCGCCCGTCGCGGCCGCAAACAGCGTTTGCAAAACGGTGCCTTACAGCTCCGAGAGGCCGGCGCATAAAGGTGGAGGGGCGGCCGGCCGCTTTCCCGGCGGCCGCCTGGCCGCACCTCCCTCCCCGGACTCCTGCACCACCCCTCCGCGGCATTGGTGTGTGACTCCCGCGAGCCCGGCACTTCTCCGTGGTGCCGGGCTCATTTGCCGGGGGAATCCAGCGGCGATCTCACGGCTGCAGGCAGCTCCTCCTTAAGAGAAGGAGGAGGCCTGCAGTACCCCAGCCTGCCGCACCGCATCGGGTGCCGCAGCGGCAGCTGGACGCCTGAAACTGACATTCTTCGCCCCAAACGAGGCGGCCAAACCCTGCAATAGTGCCCGCCTCCGTCTTGGGGCAACGCAACTGAATTTCAGGCGGGCGCTACGGGAATCCGGGCGAGCGCAAAATTTCGGGCACTAAAGACCTGGCGCAGCGATACCGAATTTCTAGGCCTGTGCCTCTTAATTTCCCTCCCTTGTTCCTCAGAAGCTCCAACTATCCCGCCGAACCCTCGCTTCCTCCTCCCTCACTGTGTTAAAAACAGGATTCATCGCACCATCTCCAACCCAAACTCATTCTTTTCCCAGGACATCAAAAGACACTGGGGGCCTCCTCCCCTCTCTCAGTCTTCCCTTCATTCTACAAGCTAAACGCTTTCAAAACTTGGCATTGCCACTTCCTGCTCTGTCTGGTCTTCCCTCCGACTCTTTTCAATCTTGGTGGCCTCATGCAGTATGGACCTTGGCCTCTCGCCTCTATTTTGACAAGTATTCTTCAAAGTGGTAATCTCAGAACTAGTTTCTTCCAATTTGGCGATTAACCCGCTGGACGTCTGCCCCCCATTCCGCAATCAACCCCTAGAAGGTGCAAGAGAGAGACAGAACCTGGATATTTTGCTTCATCACATCCTCAGGACGTCCCAAACACCACCCTAACAGGCCCACCTCCCACATGACCATCGGGGATTGGACAGTCCCACCCCTCACATGACCATCAGGGATTGGATAGTCGCACCATCCCAACAGCCCCAGCCCCCACATGACCATCATGGATTGGACAGTCCCACCCCTCACATGACCATCAGCGATTGGACAGTCGCACCATCCCAACAGCCCCAGCCCCCACATGACCATCATGGATTGGACAGTCCCACCATCCCAACAGTTCCACCCCTCACATGACCATCAGGGATTGGACAGTTGCACCATCCCAATAGGTCCCCTCCCCAACATAACCATCAGGGATTGGACAGTCCCACCCCCCAGATGACCATCGGGGATTGGACACTTGCACCATCCCAATAGTCCCCTTCACACCAGGGATTGGACCATCCCAACATTTGTTGGTTTCCGCTCATAAAAAAAAGACTTGCATTTCTATAGCGCCTTTTTTAAGACCACCAGACATCTCAAGGTGCTTTACAGCCAATGAAGTACTTTTTGAAGTGTAGTCACTGTTGTAATGTGGGGAACGCGGCAGCCAATTTGCGCACAGCAAGCTCCCACAAAAGCAATGACCGGATCATCTGTTTTTGTTCTGGTGGCTGAGGGAGCAATATTGGCCCCAGGACACCGGGGCGAACTCCCCTGCTCTTTTTTGAAATAGTGGCCACGGGATCTTTTACGTCCACCTGAGAGAGCAGATGGGGCCTCAGTTTAACATCTCATCCAAAAGACGTTATGACTCTCCATTCCTTTCCAATCATACAGTTGAGTATATTTAGAGATTCTTGGTTGATCTGACCTTTGCTCCGGAGTGTCCAGGCTCATTCTCCGCGCGGTGTCTGCCTGGATGAAGCCCACGATGGCTGGGTGACTCCCATCAGGCTTTGTGTCATCGATACTGAAGTCGACAGGTCCGGTGTCCGACATGGAACACCCACTGAACCCTGGGTGGGATGGAGGGAGAGAGAAGGTCAACCTAACTTGTACAACGAAAGGAGGGGAAGCAGAACCTTCAAAGGCAGGTTGAAAAAAGACTTCCATTTATATAGCGCCTTTCACCACCTCAGGACGTTACAGCCAGCGAAGCACTCGTGAGGGGAAAATGCGGCAGTCAATTGTGCACAGCAAGATCCCACAAACAGCAACATGAAAGTGGAGATGAGGTAGAAGATCAGCCATGATCTTATTGAATGGCGGAGCAGGCTCGAAGGGCCGACTCCTGATGTTCTATATGTGACAATCAGTTTTTCAGTGGTGCTGGTTAAAGGATAAATATTGGCCAGGACACCGGGGAGAATTCCCCTGCTCTTCTTCGAATAGTGGCCGCGGGATCTTTCACATCCACCTGAGAGAGCAGAAAAGGCCTTGGTTTAACGTCCCATCCGGAAGACGGCACCTCCGACAGTGCAACAACTCCCTCAGTACTGCCCCTCCGACAGTGCAGCGCTCCCTCAGTACCGCCCCTCCGACAGTGCGGCGCTCCCTCAGTACCGCCCCTCCGACAGTGCAGCACTCTCTCAGTACTGCCCCTCCGACAGTGCGGCGCTCCCTCAGTACTGCCCCTCCGACAGTGCGTCGCTCCCTCAGTACCGCCCCTCCGACAGTGCAGCACTCCCTCAGTACTGCCCCTCCGACAGTGCAGCGCTCCCTCAGTACCGCCCCTCCGACAGTGCGGCGCTCCCTCAGTACCGCCCCTCCGACAATGCGGCGCTCCCTCAGTACCGCCCCTCCGACAGTGCAGCGCTCCCTCAGAACCGCCCCTCTGACAGTGCGGCGCTCCCTCAGTACCGCCCCTCCGACAATGCGGCGCTCCCTCAGTACCGCCCCTCCGACAGTGCAGCACTCTCTCAGTACTGCCCCTCCGACAGTGCGGCACTCCCTCAGTACTGCACTGGAGTGTCGGCCTGGATTATGTGCTCAAGTCTCTGGAGTGGGACTTGAAGCCACGATCTACTGACTCAGAGGAGAGAGAGAGAGTGCTACACACTGAGCCACAGCTGACCCTATGTTGAAACATTAACTAGCTAAGCCACACACACTAGAGCCCCATGTTGCCTGTGCCGGCTCTTTGAACGAGCTCTCCAATTAGTCCCACTCCCCCCTGCTCCTTCCCCACAGCCCTGAAAATTTCTCTTCAAGTATTTATCCAATTCCCTTTTGATAGTTACTATTGAATCTCCTTCCACCGCCCTTTCAGGCAGCGCATTCCAGATCACGACAACTCGCTGCGTAAAAAAAATCTCCTCATCTCCCCCTCTGGTTCTTTACCCAATGATCTTAAATCTGTGTCCTCTGGTTACCGACCCTCCTGCCACTGGAAACAGTTTCTCCTTATTTACTCCATCAAAACCCTTCATAATTCTGAACACCTCTATTAAATCTCCCCTTAGCCTTCTCTGCTCGAAGGAGAACAATCCCAGCTTCTCTCCAGTCTCTCCATGTAACTGCTGTCCCTCTTCCCCGGGTGCCATTCCGGTAAATCTCCTCCGCACCCTCTCCAAGGCCTGGACATCCTTCCTAAAGTGTGGTGTCCAGAATTGGGCACAATACTCCTGTGAGGGAGGGGCACACCTGGTGAGATCTTGGATGTTCAGCCAGCACCCATGGAACCGTACCCCAGCAAGGAAGCAGAACATTCAGGAGAGGAAGGGAGAAAGTGTGGAGGCGGGGGAAGGGAAGCCGTCTCTTACTCTATGCTGGAGTTGAAAGTTCAATCATGGGGGCTGTTCGGTTATTTGTCAGCCCCGTTGCTCTGGGTGATGCATGAAGATAAGAAATAGGAGCAGGAGTCGGCCATTCGGCCCCTCGAGCCTGCTCCGCCATTCAATAAGATCATGGCTGATCTTCGACCTCATCTCCACTTTCCTGCACTATTCCCATATCCCTCAATTCCCCTAGAGCCCAAAAATCTATCGATCTCAGCCTTGAATATACTCAACGATTCAGCATCCACAGCCCTCTGGGGTAGAGAATTCAAAAGATTCACCACCCTCTGAGTGAAGAAATTTCTCATCTCAGTCCTAAATGGCCGACCCCTTATTCTGAGACTGTGACCCCGGGTTCCAGACTCCCCAGCCAGGGGAAAAACATCCTCCCTGCTTCTGCCTGTGTCCCACCGGGAGCTTCACTTCACAAAATAACCCCATCAAGGCCAACTGGGCAGTGTTAGCCGTGGCTCTCGCCTTCTGGGTCAGAAGGTTGTGGGTTCAGGTCCCGCCACTTGAGCACACAATCCAGGCTGGCACTCCAGTGCAGCACTGAGGGAGGGCTACACTGTCGGAGGTGCCGTCTTTTGCATGAGATGTTAAACCGAGGCCCTGTCTGCCCACCTCGGGTGAAGATTCCACGGCACGGTTTTGAAGAGGAGGATCTCAGTCCCAAATGGCCGACCCCTTATCCTGAGACTACACCCCCCTAGTTCTAGGGGGCAAAATTGGCAGGCGACCCCCTTTGGGGCGCTAACTTCGCCGGGGCGCTACTTATAGTGACCCTAAAAAATTAGCACGCCGCCTACGCCCGAACTTCACTGGTAGCGACCCGAGAGAGAATTTCAAAGATTCACAACCCTCTGTGTGAAGAAATTTCTCCTCATCTCAGTCCTAAATGGCCGACTCCTTATCCTGAGACTGTGACCCCTGGTTCTAGACTCTCCAGCCAGAGGGAAAGCAGCCTCTCGGCAGCTACCCTGTCAAGCCCTCTAAGAATTTTCATTCTCATTCCTCTAAACTCCAAAGAAGTCCCATTCTACTCAATCGCTCCTCATAGGGCAACCCTCTCATCCCGGGAATCAGTCTGGTGAACCTTCGTGGCACCGCCTTCTCAGGCAAGTACATCCTTCCTTGGGTAAGGCGCCCAAAACTGCCCACAATACTCCAGGTGACTTACCTTTCTCTTTCCAGAAAGCCCGTTCGTAAAAGGTGACGGTCTTGATGACCGATCCCATCGGCATTCGCTGGATCAGCTGGCTCTTGGTGGCGGGCAGTGCAGGGTGAAAGTGGATCATCTGCAGAATGGCGTGTGGCACCGCTGAGATGGCAAACCGTCCCTAGGGTGGCAGGGAGAGAGGGGGTGGGGTGGGGGATGACACAGTGACAAACCACAGGGGGGTGTGGGGGAGGAGGGAGGGGGGAGGACACATGGTCAGATTGACCCAACACAACCGCAAAAACTCAGAAACTCGGCCCGCAACAGACTCCCAGCACCTTCTCATTCAACATGAATAGCAGTTCTCTGGTGGGCCCCACCTTGAAGGCCCTTTTAAGAAAGAGTGAAAGAAAAATTTGCATTTATATGTAGGAACGTAGGAGCATGAGGAGGCCATTCAGCCCCTCGAGCCTGTTGCGCCTTTCACTGAGATCATGGCTGATCTGTGACCTAACTCCATCTACCCGCCTTTGGCCCATATCCATTTGGACAGGTTGGGCGATTGGGCAGATGCATGGCAGATGCAGTATAATGCGGATAAATGTGAGATTATCCACTTTGGTGGCAAAAACAGGAAGTCAGATTATTATCTGAACGGCAATAGATTGGGAGAAGGGGAAGTGCAACGAGACCTGGGTGTCCTTGTGCACCAGTCGCTGAAGGTAAGCATGCAAGTGCAGCAGACGGTTAAGAAGGCAAATGGTATGTTGGCCTTCGTAGCGAGAGGGTTCGAGTACAGGAACAAGGATGTCTTGCTGCAGTTGTACAGGGCCTTGGTGAGACCACACCTTGAGTATTGTGTGCAGTTTTGGTCACCTTATCTGAGGAAGGATGTTCTTGCCATGGAGGGAGTGCAGCGAAGATTCACCAGACTGATACCTGGGATGGCAGGAATGACGTATGAAGAGAGATTGGGTCGATTAGGCTTATATTCGCTGGAGTTTAGAAGAATGAGAGGGGATCTCATTGAAACTTATAAAATTCTAACAGGACTAGACAGACTAGATGCAGGAAGGATGTTCCCGATGGTTGGGGAGTCCAGAACGAGGGGTCACAGTCTAAGGATAAGGGGTAAGCTATTTAGGACAGAAATGAGGAGGAATTTCTTCACCCAGAGAGTGTTGAACTTGTGGAATTCTCTACCACACAAGGCAGTTGAGGCCAATTCATTAAATATATTCAAGAAGGAGTTAGATATACTTGTTAAGGCTAAAGGGATCAAGGGATATGGGGAGAAGGCAGGGACAGGGTACTGAATTTGGATGATCAGCCATGATCTCATTGAATGGCGGAGCAGGCTCGAGGGGCCGAATGGCCTACTCCTGCTCCTATCTTCTATGTTTCGATGCCTCACAATGTTGGGATCAGTACCATGATCAAATTATAACGTGAGATCATCAGTAATCAAAACAATAAAATTATTAAACATGGAAGAATCAAAAGACAGAGAACTGAATGATGT